>NW_025940861.1:77093-126385 GCF_000764305.2 Hyalella azteca
TACTGGTGCAGGTCAGTGCAGTATACTGGTGCAGGTCAGTGAAGTGTACTGGTGCAGGTCAGTGCAGTATACTGGTGCAGGTCAGTGAAGTGTACTGGTGCAGGTCAGTGCAGTGTACTGGTGCAGGTCAGTGCAGTATACTGGTGCAGGTCAGTGCAGTATACTGGTGCAGGTCAGTGCAGTATACTGGTGCAGGTCAGTGCAGTATACTGGTGCTGGTCAGTGCAGTATACTGGTGCAGGTCAGTGCAGTGTACTGGTGCAGGTCAGTGCAGTATACTTTTAGGACACTTTAGCACATTTTAACGCTTTAGGACACTTGCCCAGTTATCAATTATTATTGCCGTTTATTAATTTTATTTGCCTGTTGTCATAAAAAATTAGATCAGTACTACTCACTGCAGTGAGTGACAGAGAGCGCATTTTCTCGTCCGTCTGTGAAGTCACAGACAGACGGACGGACATGGCGAGCACAATAGCGCCTTTTTTCATAAATGAGAAAATGCTCTAAAAATAATGATATTAATTTCTGTATACAGACGCAGGTGATAGAATTTGCGCGGACATGACGAGCACAATAGCGCCTTTTTTCCCATAAATGAGAAAATGCGTTAAAAAATGATATTAATATCTGGTTACAGTCGCAGGTGATAGAGTTTGCATGGGACAGCATCGAGAACTACGAGGTGGACGACGAAGCTCTGGCCTTCTGCTTCAGCTTCCGCCAGAGCAACGAAGTGAGCCGCTGGGTGAAGGTCTTCACGCCCTACAGCCACTACCTCGCAGACTGCTTTGAGCGCGTCTTGTACGAGCGTCGCCATCAGGAGACCACCGAGACCCTCTAGAGGGTGATGTAGACCACGCCCCTACACGCCTCTAGACCGTGTAGACACGCCTCTAGACCACGCCCTACACACACTACCTCTCAGACTGCTTTGAGCGCGTCTTGTATGAACGCCGCCATCAGGAGACCACCGAGACCCTCTAGAGGGTGAAGTAGACCACGCCCCTACACGCCTCTAGACCGTGTAGACACGCCTCTAGAACACGTATACACAGGCTACTTCGCAGACTGCTTCAAGCGCGTCTTGTACGAGCGTCGCCATCAGGAGACCACCGAGACCCTCTAGATACATGACCGAGACCCTCTAGATACATGATCAACTGTTGAGTTATGCTGACTAAGAAGATGACTTCGATTGTTCTCCGTACATCCTGTGCTAAATACCCGAAGACAATGTGCTGTAATTTGGACCGTTTGGGACGGTCTATTTTCAGGATTGAAATCATCGAGGAGCCCAAAGAGGCCATGATAATTTTCGAGTGTCATGCACTGACATCCCGTATCTAAATAAGCAAGTTACTGGTTTCGGAATAATGAGTCGACCATTTATTTTGTTTAGAATTGAACAAGATTTGATCCGAAGTTAAAGCAGCAACTTGCCGCTCGGAATGGGGAGGCTGTGAGAGACTTCTTGCCACGTGCATCATGTTTTACTAGAGGATATGATGATAGCAAAACGAACATGACATGTGCTTGAGTGAGAAGCTTGGGATCGCTTTCAATGTCGTGCATCATAAGCCGTATCATCATCAGCCGTATCATCAAAGAAGTATCATCATCAGCCGTATCATCAAAGAAGTATCGACAATCTTTTGGGGAAATTTATTGGTGTATTTCAGTATTATTCTGAATGAAGTTCTGCAACTTGCGCTCAAAGCTTGAAAATTATTTCGAAATATTGCCAACACATTCACATAGAAGTTTCCGTCGGAAGCTTTTCATCGTGAAATAGCGTGAACCGCTTATATATTAAATTCAGATATATTTCGTAATCTATGGTTTGTGATTGTAGGTAATTCTTTGAGGGAGATTTACTCTAGAGATTCAAGTCAAAGTGCGCGTGGTTCATGAAACAATTAACTTGGAAGGACCTATGAGTTTTCCTTGCTTTAAGTAATTCTTTTATGAAGAGGATTAACGAGGCTGAAGGGCGTTTCAGAGCTCCAAGTTTAATATGTTGTTAGGCTCGTTCTACAAGAAAACTGCCACGAGGTATTTCGGCAAGTGAATTCAAGTGGGTGTGAACAAGGTGTGAACATTTACGGTCCGATGAAGCTGTGTTCGTGCCGAGGTTGAAAATTGGACCATGAGACTTGGTTGTGAGACGAGAAAACTATTGACCATGAATGGCACAACATGAATGTGATAAATTAATGGAGTGCAAAAGGATCTCAGGTTCTAACAAGAACCAGGATGACCTGTAGAATTTGTAAGTGGAATTTATACAAGTGCAAGCATAAGATAAAAGAAATGTTAAGAGCTGAATAGGAAAAATGTTAATTAACTTGACAGGTGCTGTTGAATATTAACATTTTAATTTCGTATTATATAGCGGCTGCTTTGAAATCTTCAGCGTATTATATTTTTGTCAAATTCCAGTAACTAAGCCATTATTTGCTGTGTGAGTGATGGTAGTGGCTTAGTATCTGCCTGGTAAAATCTGTTCAACCAATGTCATAGTTAGGTATACTTAGTTACTACGATCTTACTGACACCATGGTAACGAAGTTGACCTGCGAGCTCGTGCATCGCGCACGCGCAATACTATTTTTTCTTTTTATTTCGTATCGATTAAAACAATGTCATAGTTACTTAGTTACTAACGTCTTAATGACACCATGGTAACGAAGTTGACTTGCGAGCTCGCGCAATACTATTTTTTCTTTTAATACGTATCGATTAAACCAATGTCATAGTTACTTAGTTACTACCGTCTTACTGACACCATGGTAACGAAGTTGACTTGCGAGCTCGCGCAATACTATTTTTTCTTTGCAATATACGTTTCGATACATATTCCTCTAAGCCGTGTGGGTAGGCACTGTGCTTCATCACTCTTACTTGTGCAAGTTCTTCCTTAATGCCAAGCATTGCATTTCAGACAAGTGGATGTCTAAAATCTGCAGGAGTTAACATGAGCCGCAATTGCAGTGAATTTTACACTTTAATTAGTCCGCTTGAATCCAATGCCTCTCAGTGGTAGCAGCACCGAGAAAGAGCTAGCCGCGGGTTCGAACCTCGGGAAGCTCGATTCATTTCTCGATGTCGTTGGCAGATATCACATGACAGGTGTCGAGGGTGATGCTTCAGCATGGCCTTGGGTTGTGCCATAAAACAAACTCGGGTTACATGTTTATTGTTACGTGCGTAATCATTTTCAGGATGTGAACGTTTGGAATTTTGTTCGCCCCTTTCATCGCAATATTCAACTGTAATGCATCACTTATTTATTTACTTTCTGCCAAATGTTTCTCATTGATGAAATTATCTTTGAAACTTTTGTAAAAATGCGTTTTTTTATAATCAGTTGTTATGTTTGTCGCTATGTTTGTACGTGTTAGTGAGAACAGAAACTATGGTGTTACTTATCACTTGGCCGGGCAGGCTAATTATCCTGTTTTATTCCTGCTTGAAAGAGAGTAACCAAATTCACGCAGTAGAAGTTATATGTGGAGAATTCGGCTCCAAGTTGTCTCATGTGACAAAAATTAATGAAATATCGCTTCATTTATAGGGGTCGCCTGGGGCTGGTGTTATTTTGATAGCTTATCGGTGAAGTGATGTGATGCAAGTAAATAACCTGATGGTGTTCCCTCTACCGCCTGACACGAGTAACCGGAGCAATATTGTCACAAGCCTACTTCCCAAAAAGGATACGTTCTAGTGCGCGCAAAATGACTTGCACTGATGGTTGCCGCCACGTACGACAACTTTAAAATGTTCTCTGTTGCGTACAAACGTCCTCAGGTTGCTACACTCAATAGTTTACGTATAATTTAAGTTGAAAGTTATGTTCCATGAGAGTGACATACGGCGGCAGAGGGTTAGGAATCAAAGTTTGTTAATATATACATGGAAAATATGTGACTGCTCTCTGGTTCGCTGTGACAAGTGATGATGTGTGAACAGGATGCCATTCCTTGACTTTATATTGCCTCTACATAAATACTGTACGCTATTATTGCTCCGGAGTATTTAATGCATTGCCCGCGAGTTTTTAATTAATGCATTTAGCAGTAGAAAATTGTGAATAGTTAGCCTTATGATTTCAGTTGACTTGCCTATTTACCTGACATCTTATTTCTTATGGAGTTAAGGTCATAGCATCGTTTATGTATCGTGTATTGGGTTATTTATTTATTAATTATGCGTGACTAGAAATGAGTTATTGTCTATTAATATTGCGGTAAGTCGTTACTCTTGCATGCCATAGCACATATACGCGCGTCGTCGTAGCCTACTTGTATGTATGCCCCAGCACTCTACGTAGGTGCCATATCAAGACACGTTCATTTTACATTTTATTCAGGAGCTGCTCGCTAAATTTCATCATTCATTGCACATCATTGAAATAGTGCTACAAATTTTTCCGTATTATGGACCCTTTCTTGCCATTGTTGTCTGGCTGTGCCATTGCTGATGGTTAAAATATGAGCTAGAAGCGTTATCGCCCGACTATTGTAATTAAGATTTGTAAGTGGACTATTTTAACAGAATATTGTTGCTTGGAAAGTTGAGCCCGTAAGATTGTTAAGAAATAATTGAATACGTATATAACGGAACTCTATAAATATAACCGACGATGAAGCTATCTAAGTTGTCAAGAAATGGGAGGAAAATTATACCAGCGACTCAGAAACAAATAACAGAATTTCTGGATGATGCGAATAGTGATTTGATATAAGGCCTCGTTATTTGATTTACTGTGCTCATCCCATAATTTATTGAGCGATATGTTATCCAGTTTACGTATACTCATGGATATATACCGTACTTAAAGATTTTATATTTAACTCTGTTTATCATAGTCGAATGGAACGCTAGACCTGCGTAGCAGACCAAGATGTTTGTGTTAGGCTTGCACATCGAATGCTTGTCCGCAAAAAATGAGGAAGAAATGAAAAGTGCAAACCATTTTTGATCTCACTCTTGTTTTAGACCGAACTCTCTATCATTCGTGCTTGTAGATAAACGAATAAAATAACGTGACTAATTGCGTCAGCTTCTAACGTTTGCGTTGGTTTATTAGTGTGACTTCCTTCCTTCATTTGTGAGTCGTAATGGGCCGTTCATACTCACTAATGTACTTCTGGTGCCAAGTCGCGTGTGTGGCTAAACTGTCTTGTTATGTTGAGACCTGCAGTGTTTTTGCTTTAATAAAATGCATGTGAAAGCTCTACGTGGCGACCAAGATGAATATGCTAGGCTTCTTTAAGCAGTTTTTTGTGAAATGGGAACAGTGTGCACAATGTGACTGGGAACTTCATAAGCACTTACTTTCGTCATCATAGTCATCTTTGAGCCTGCCGTTAGTTTGAACTAACGCTGGAACATACTACATTAATATAATCTTCAGGCTTAGGTGTCTAAATAAGTAGAGATGCGACTCTTCAAAATTTTAATTTAATGCCTGAGTTAATGCGATCAATAGCGAGGTAATTTGTATTTTTGTTTAGTAGCGTGAATAAAATCGAAGCGAGGTTCACTTCATGCAGTGTGGGACTCTATGCTTAGACTGACATCAGCTATTGTAACTTGTCGCGTCAGTTGCTCATCTCGGTAATGTCCGGTGTCGATCTGTCGTCTCATTATAATCATTATTATTGTATGTAATTGGGACGTTATATTCACTTGACCTGATAGAGATTGGGGACGAGTCAACATCTGGTAGACACGTGTCTTCCAGGGTGTTGACTCGTCATCAATCTCTATCAGGTCAGTGAATATTGCGTCTCATTAATATAGTAATCTTGGCTGAAGTCTTGAAATTTCTATTGATTATTCCTTGTATGAGGAATATGACTTTTTACAACTTCTCAACTTTTTATGATAAAATTTTAGAGAGATGGTTAATATTCACGATCTAGATCGTTGAATAATTTTAATTGGTCAAGAGGCAAGGTCGAGAAATTGAATTTGAGGATTTCGAAAATTACTGTCTGATCGTTGAAGAACTTCTTGTATGCGGGTAATCTTAGGTCAACTGTGCGGAAAAAGTAAATTTAACGATTTGGATCACAATAACGGTTATATACAACTCATGGTTAATAACCAGCTCGAAGAAACTAAGGAGGGAGAACTAATAAATCTCCTGCTCAAATGGAGCTAAAATAGTTTTCATCATGACCGAACACAGGTTTTTAACTTTGTGGATGAATTAGGATCACTCAATGTTCGCGCTTTAATCTTGGCCACAACAAGCTTCACGTCAATGCATTATGTCTGAACAATCTAGTTTCTGGGAGATATATGGTACGATCAATTCTTCACACCTTGTGTATGGAAAACATTACAGGGCGCTCGGTTGCAAGCGGGTGATGTGAAGCTTATCATGTATGAACAAGCGTGGAATATAGACCATCTCTTATTAGTCTATTCCGCCGCTAATTAGAGTTTCAACAGTACTCCCTTTTTTGGCAGTTTTCTAAGAATTTCCCGTTTTCTTTTATTTTTTCGAAAAATTGACACGAACAAAAATGTTTTAGGATTCGGTTTTACATATGTGTACCAAGTTTCAAAGTGATCCGTTTGTAAGTAATCGAGATAAATTTTCCTCAAAACGCTCCCCTTAGATGAAATTCTAAGCGATTCGTGCCACGGAGAATAGTGATTCATGCTATTAGTCGTTTGTCAGTGAATTGCGCCATTGTTACTCACCTTAGAAGTGTACAGAGCACCTTAATTTATTTGTCTGTTATCGCTTCACATGACCAACTTAGTCTCTATCAGCTGGAGAGTCAGGTTCCTATTTATCTGACAGGTGTATCCGTGCGTAGAAAGTATAGAAAAAATTAGGCATTCGCGAATATTATGTATTTATTATCAATCTAGAAAGTTCTGAAGAATATGATGTCCTTTTACCCTTCAGTAATAGCCAATTATTTACTTTACTGCATAGTTACTTAACGTACCGAGAAATACACGACAGAAATGTTCTGCAAAGAAAAAGAAAAGCCGCAGTCGCTCTCTCAAGGGCTGCGTTAGAAGTTTATTGTTCTTGTTTTATCGTTAAAACTAAATGCTCGGTTCAATGTAAGTGATCGGACTGTATATATCGATGTAGTATTATTTCTTAACGTCTTCTCTTCAATATACCTATATTTCTGTCTTATTTTATTCACCATTGTTGTGTTCTTTACCATTAAAAGTTACTGTCTACTGCTGTTGCGATGCAGTAAAAGTTTTTTCCTATATTTTATTGAAGCTTCGTTACAAAGTTATATTGTAGCTCGAATATTTTCGAGAAAGAAGTACTAAACATGACATAGCTAATTACGCACTACACGGTTAAGAAAGTTATAACAAATCTAACGATTTTGCATAAAAATATAGTATGCTAATATTGCAGACATTGAGAAGTGACCAACCTCACTAAAATTATAGTTATATTGAACATGGACACTAATGACAATTGACGAAATATTGATATTTTAAGATCTAAACCGGCTGCAAAATACGTCTCTCAATGTCATTTCACCACCTATACCATATAAGTAGGAAGTTAACTAAACAGAAATTGAACAAACCTCCGATGCATGCTTGACGAACAAGATTTCGGTGAATCTCCTTTACGTAACCCGTGTAAAAGTTTTTAGATGCATTAAATTTAAAGAGTATTTTATGACTCGTGTGCCATTTTAAGCTTTTAGAATCTCGGGCTCAGTTTAAATTATGCAAATACAACAACGCAGAATAATGGCATTCTCAATTCTTACGTAACCAATCTATCGTCATGGGTTCCAAAGGAAGAGCTAGCAATGATTATAAATTGCGATATTTTACATGTGAATATTTGGTGTCTGCTTGACACAATTTTATACACAGTAAAAATGTCTATACTCTATATCAATGCATCAAAAAAACTATTATTTACTTACAACGAATAGTAAGGCAATTAAACAAGTTATATATTGAGGCTTAATGTTATAACGAGACAGTTGCGCACCACATGAAAGCATCGAAAAATGGCTGGATTCTCGACGAATGAGTTGTCTCTAGACAGACTGCTAGACAGAGACAATGCCTTCCTGAGACAGAGACTACCCACTGCCCGCCCTGCAGAGACTGCTAGACAGAGAGACTTCCCTCCCTGAACTTGGACTTGCCGATGAGGGCGTTGATGAGGACGGGGGCGTGCTGGTCGTGCAGCTCTTGTGCCTTCCTGAAGGTGTCGGCGATGCTGTCGCCGCGCCCCATGAACAAGCCCCGCGCCCCAAACCCTTCCGCTACCTTGTGGTAGTCCGTGTACTGTCGGCATTAAAAGTTGTCAATATAGTCCGTGTACTGTCGGCATCAACCGTGTCAATATAGTCCGTGTACTGTCGGCATTAACCGTTGTCAATATAATCATAACCACATTAATGACATCAATACACAATTATTACAAACAACGATAATAGCAGATAGTTATATCTCAGAGGAGGAGACAATAATAAGAATAGCCCTGTACTTAGAGGCTTCAATAGAGGCTAAGTCACGAAACACGAAATATTACCACAAATGCACAGCATCAGGGCCACTATGTTGCCCCAGACACGCGCGATGCAGGCACAGCTTTAGGACCCCAGACACAGCACCAGGACCCCAGACACGCGACGCAGGCACAGCGTCCAGACCTCAGACACGCGCAGACAGCACTCACCGCCAGGTCGCAGGCAACGCTGCTGCCGAACATGGGCACCTGCTCCCTGGCTATCTGCGTCCAGCCCGCGTCGTTGCCGACGAGCGCGATGAGCGGCAGCTTGTGGCGCGCGTACGTGTCGAGCTCAGCCAGCGAGTACCCGCACGCACCGTCGCCGTAGATGATCCACACCTGCACACGTGACACGTACACGTGCTCAGCGCCTGCCTTTGTGCTAGTGACAAGGAATACGCAACAATTCTGACCGCCTGCGAACCTTAAGTTCATACTAGAAATAGCAAGTATGCACAGGATGAGTAATGTGATATAATATAAATATTCAAAAGACTTATTCTCACGATTATCTAACTATTTTACTTGGTGATAGTATGAGTGAATTTAACAAAGTAAGTACCTACATATACGTATAGTAAACTATTTTACTCATCATCAAGATGTATTGTAGTGACACATGTTCATCAAGAATGTATTGTAGTGACACATGTTCGTCAAGAATGTATTGTAGTGACACATGTTCGTCAAGAATGTATTGTAGTGACACATGTTCATCAAGAATGTATCTAATGTATCGTAATCACACATGTTCATCAAGAATGTATAGTAGTGACATATGCGCATCAAGAATGTAATGTAGTGACACATGTTCAACAAGACTGTATAGTATCACACAATACACATGAAGATTGTATAGTAATCACTGTACAGTAAGACTGTACAGTAAGCACACAATACACGTCAAGACTGTATAGTAAGAACACAATATACGTCAATACTGTATAGTAATCACACAATACACATCAAGACTGTATAGTAAGCACACAATACACGTCAAGACTGTATAATAAGCACACAATACACGTCAAGACTGTATAGTAATCACACAATACACGTCAAGACTGTACATTAATCACACAATACACATCAAACATGAATTAAGACCCGCTGCTGTACCTGCGCGTCCGGTCTGCAGAGTTTGGCGCCAATAGCGAAGCCTCCGCCGACGCCCAGCGTCCCGAAGGCGCCAGGGTCTAGCCACATCAGCGGCCCGCGAGGTCTGATCAACACATTATATCGATTGATTATTGACATTATATTGATCGCTATTTGCTGAACTTTTAGGAGTAAATCATAATTTTCAATTAAACTAGGATTATTTAACTTTTTTCAATTAAATTTCAATTTCTAGGATCAAATCACAATTAATTTCACAATTATTAGGATTAAATCACGTGTACATGAGTTACAGAATAAGATGGTATTTATTTCTGAGGCAATTAACAATGTCGTAATAAAGTGAACGATATTTTAAATAATATAAAGTGAAATAAAGTGAACGATATTTGTGAACGATAGAAATCGTTTTTGAACGATAGAAATCGTTTGTGAATGATAGAAATCGTTTTTGAACGATAGAAATCGTTTGTGAAGGATAGAAATCGTTCGTGAGCGATATAAATCGTTTGCGAATGATAAAAATCATTTGTGAATAATAGAAATCACTTGTGAACGATAAAAATCGTTAGCGAACGATAAAAATTGTTTGTGAACTATAAAAGTCGTTCACTGTTGTCAGCGTTAATTTTATTCGTCTCATGTGCATATTTATGGTAGTACTATGTACCTAGCGTGTACATGTACTATTGAGTCTGGCGTAGTCGGCTAAGTAACATTGATTACCGACTGGATTACGGTACCGACATTGATTACCGACTGGATTACGGTACCGACATTGATTACCGACTGGATTACGGTACCGACATTGATTACCGACTGGATTACCGACTTTACTTCAGCAGCAGCTACATAGCAAGAGGTGAGGTTAGAGTGCCTGTTGGTCAGGTCAGTCGTAAAACTCCAGGTGCTACCTGAACTACCTGAACCTAGCTGCCAGGTGCTACCTGAACTACCTGAACCTAGCTGCCAGGTGCTACCTGAACTACCTGAACCTAGCTGCCAGGTGCTACCTGAACTTACCTCGCACTGTTGCTTCACTAGCTACCTTTATGCTCTTTATGGGATTGTGGCTGAGCCATGAAAGATCTACGAGGGTGTGAATTGTTCATGAATCTCTGTCACGCTGGTTCTGCCATTATAAACTTGTTTCTTTCAAAGTGTTCATGCTGAAATAAAATCTACTTTTTATCCATCTTAACTAAACTTCTAATGAAGAACCACGTGTAATAGAGTACAAACAACAGAAACTTTTATCCAGATTAGTGTATTTTTTCTGCAAGATCAAAGGCCGTAGTGCAGGACGATGAAAAAATTGCTTTCTGAAAAATTGAAAAGTGCGTTGACAATTAGTTCAACTTTAAACTTGATGCTAACTCAGCACCAGCAAAGTCCATCAAGCACCAGGATGGTAATTGAGACGAGGAAAATGTTCCAACTTGACAGAACTTCAAGTCGCGCGTAACTTGGTAAGTTATTTTAAGTAATGCTGAGGGGTAGAACATTATATTTTAGAATTGACGTAGTTATCTTATGGTAGGTAGAACATTATTTTGTACGGAACATTATATTTATTAAAGTAATGCCGGACCTGAGGATGTAGGATGCGGTGGCAACAAAGTCTCCACCATCAGCGACGAGGACAGCGTCGTCAGGCAGGATCTCCTCGAGCTCCGTGAACACCTTCAGGGGGTTCAGGTGCTGCTCGGGGGGCACCTCGGCCAACTGCAGGGGGTGCTTTAGCTTTGAACGCATAATGGAGATGTGCACAATGGATAACAGGTTGAATTTATTCTGTATTTTACTCGCACTTATTACCAGATCAAAGTTATTCATACATTTTACCTGCACCGCTTATTACCAGGTCAAAGTTATTAATACATTTTACTCGCACTGTCGTATACTGAATATGTGGCTTATTTATCTTAATAATATTCAATGAATTATATTTATGTACAAAAATATAAGTTTATAATATGAAAAATAATGTATCATTATACTTCATAAGACGCGACGAGAGCAGGTTATTCGTACGAGCAATGAGAAGTTACAGTTCAAGAAGAAATAACTACAAGCAAAAGCTGGCTCGTTCATACGCATGAGAGTTTGAAGCTTAACTAACTTGAAGCAAGATTAGAATCAAACTACTTCTGGGCATCAATCATTATTCTTTATGAATTCTGCACAAGGAAAGAACATAAAAGTGCAAGATTCGGCAACAAACGCTATAAAGGAGGCATATATTTTCAAGTTGAGAGCATTCAGTGCGCGCTTCATCAGCAGTCGTATTTTTTAAATTCCACTGATGATATTTTGAACCATTAGTAAATAAATGTACATGCAATTAAATTTCAAACATTGGAAACAAAACCAATCATCGAATTTCAAAACTTCTCCAACTATGCACCGATCTTCCATTTATATACATTTTTAGACACGTATTAAAGAATAGGGCGAATTGATTTTCCTGGAGAGCTGATAGAAGTGTGATAAATAAAGATAGAGACGTGTGAGAAATAAAAATAGAGACGTGTGATAAATAAAGAAAAATACATGGGATAAACAAAGATAGAGGCATGTGATAAACAAAGATAAAGACGTGTGATGAACAAAGAGACATGTGATGAACAAAGTGACGTGCGATAAACAAAGATAGAGACGTGTGATAAATATAGATAGAGACGTGTGCAAAACAAAGAGACGTTTAATAAAAATAGAGACGTGTGATATATTAGGATAGAGACATGGTATAAATAAAGATAGAGGCGTGAGATAAACAAAGATAGAGACGTGCGATATATTAAGATAGAGACATGGTATAAATAAAGATAGAGACGTGTGGGTGTGATAAACGAAGATAGAGACGTGAGATAAACGAAGATAGAGACGTGAGATAAACAAAGATAGAGACGTGTGATAAACAAAGATAGAGACGTGTGACAAACAAAGATAGAGACGTGTGATAAACAAAGATAGAGACGTGTGACAAACAAAGATAGAGACGTGTGATAAACAAAGATAGAGACGTGTGATAAACAAAGATAGAGACGCGTGATAAACAAAGATAGAGACGTGTGATAAACAAAGATAGAGACGTGTGATAAAGATAGAGACATGTGATAAACAAAGATAGAGACGTGTGATAAACAAAGATAGAGATATGAAGGGCTTTAATGGCAGGCTTCCAGAACATGTCCGAGTTCTGGGGGACATGAAGAACATGAATTTCGCAGATCAAGCATTAAGCATTATATACCATAAAGTTATGATTGAAGAACACCTCGTAACAACACAACAAACCTTATATAGCTGCTCCTTGTTCCTGTTGACAGCAATGATCTTAGCCTTCTTGTTAAGGCTGCGGCCATAGGACAGCCGGAAGTCGCAGACAGATCCTGCCAGCACGATCACGTCAGCTTCCTTCAGACAGTCCCCGCGCTTCTGCCGCATCTGGATGCCTGACTTGCGGCCTAGTTTAGACCATGATAATTGTTAGACCATGATATGTGTTAGACCATGATAATTGTTAGACCATGATAATCGTTAGACCATAATATGTGTTAGACCATGATAATTGTTAGACCATAATAACCTGCTTGCGGTCTTGTTAGAGCATAATATATGTCTGACAGTAATTACCTGCTTGCGGTCTAGTGATACAAGAAATGTTAGACCATAATGACCTGCTTGCGGTCTAGTGATACAAGAAATGTTAGACCATAATGACCTGCTTGCGGTTTAGTGAGTCATAGAAGAAATGTCACACCGTAATAACCTGCGATGATTTACGTGAGCAAAGAAATATTTCAGTCTATGGTAAGCTGAGCTAACAGGGTTCAAATAACCAAATACACAAGATTAATGTCATCGATTTTATGGTCTGTACGGAACCTCATTTACGGCTGCTGTTACAGCAGCTATGTTAGACCTAATGTCTGTAGGGGTCTATGGTGCCTGATGATTGTAATAAAAGACATACAAGGCTAAAATAATAATAAATATTAATAATATTTTATATAGTATTATATATAGGTATATATAATTAATAATGATAATATAATAGATAATAATATAAACATTCTGGCTACCCACAACAATAACTGGACGGCGTGCTGTGCGCAGTATGGCAGCACACTGCTCCACTGTACGGTACAGCATTTGGTGTATATTCATTACATTATGTAATGTGCATTCAATATAACAGAATGTTGTTCCAGCAATGTTCTACTATTGAATAATCAGAGTTTAATTGTTACAATAATCACTCTAGTTCCAATGCAAGCAATTTAAATTATATTAGCCTGTATATTATCACAGGATGATATGCATCAAAGTTACACCAATATTAATTAACTTTGGCTGACGTTACTCTCTTACATTCTTTACTTTTATTAAGTGCAAAATATTACCGATATTTATTGACTAAAATTGAATAAGTGAATCTTTCAAAATTTCAAAGCAAATATGGCAATGATTAAATATTCAAGTTCTCAGAAAGAAATAAAAAAAAATATTTAATAAAAATAAGAATATAACAGAATAAATTTAAAGCACATATGATTGGCAGTTCAAGTTCTCAAAAAAATATATATTTATTAAAAAGAATACTTTAACTGCATAGAATAAATTTCAAAGTACATAGGTATTGCAATGATTGACAGTTCAAGTTCTCAAAAAAAAATATAAAAATATTTATTAAAAAGAATAATTTAACTGCATAGAATAAATTTCAAAGCACATAATGCAGTAATTGACAGTTTGAATTCTCAAGAAATGAAATAAAAATATTTATTGAAAATAAGAATTTAACAGAAAAAAATTTCAAAACACAAATGATTGACAGTTCCAAGTTCTGAAAAAAATTATTCATTAAAAAGAATAATTTAACTGCATAGAATAAATTTCAAAGCACATATTGCCCTGATTGATTTATTTATTAAAAATAAGAATATAAGAGAATAAATTAAGGTGCCCACCGGTGCTGTTAGGAGCGATGGGAATGTCCAGAGGGAGAGGCGAGTGATCCCTCTGGTCCCAGGCACCAGCGTACAGGTTGTTGAGGTAGTACTGCATGTACCACTGTACTACCTGCAACACAGCGTTACATGGTGTACAGGTTGTTGAGGTAGTACCTACTGCATGTACCACTGTACTACCTGCAACACATTGTAACACTTGTTGTACTAAAAGCACAACTGCTGCTACCCGAGGGCTGTGGAACGTTAGGGCGCTGCTTTTTTCGTGCCGATACAAAAAAAAAATAATAAATAAAAATAAGAACCTGTAAATAAGAAATTGCTGTTAAATATAGAATAATAATTAAACAAAAATGAGAACCTGTATACAAGGAAATGCTGTTGAATATTAAATAATAATTAAACAAAAATAAGAACCTGTTAATAAGAAACTGCTGTTAAATATAAAATAATAATTAAAGAAAAATAAGAACCTATTATAAGAAACTGCTGATTAAATATTAAATGATAATTAAACAAAAATAAGAACCTGCAGATAAGGAAGTGCTTATACCAGTTTCTTATTTAAAGCTCGGACCAGATGTCACTGATCTTATAAAAAGATGTGGTCTACCCTCTGCTGCATGTTCTTGTCCTACCCTCTGCTGCATGTTCTTGTCCTACCCTCTGCTGCATGTTCTTGTCCTACCCTCTGCTGCATGTTCTTGGGGGGAGGACCTGGAGGAGCGATCTCCCGGGCCACCATGGGGTACGGGTACAGCACGTCGATAGGGAACTCCACGAACACCGGCCCTGACAACAAAAAAATCCGTGAAGACCTGTAAGTGGCACTAGAAGGCCTATAAGTGGCACTAGAAGATCAAATTAATGCATGGGAATTTCAGAAAATACGTCATTTAAATAATTTTTAGAGTCAAGACTTCTGTGCGCCAAGAAGTAAGAATTTTAAATCTCTCAAACCCCATCTTTCAAGGCCTTGTTTCGCAATCTTAGAGGTACAAAACCGCTCGTCGTCTAGAAAGCATTTCTATTCATGATTTTTTTTCTACAATGCCAAAACTGAAATTTGGTGGCAATCGGAATACTGTAGTTGTGTTGCGGTTCTTGACAACAGCTGTTCCGGCAGCAGTCAAAAACTAAAATGTGTCGGGAAACAAGTCAATTTGTACAATGAGAAATAAGTTCATTACCTACATTGATTCTGGCTGCAGGCAATTCATTCGAGGTCCTTCCTCGCATGCTAAAGCTTCACCAGTGCTCAAGCATGTTAATTCTTTTTCCTGATTGTGCGTGGGGAGCAGCCACTACATTTCAGCCAATGCCTTTGCTTACTTATCAGTGTTACTTCATTTGTAACATCAGAGGCACTTGTATAGTTTATGAAGTGTAGTCAAGACCATCAACTTTAGCACGCCCTACATAATAGCGGAACACTTCTTCTTACGGTACTTTTGTTCATCTCTTTTCTTTGTAAACCAATTTCGCGGGTGGCTTTCCTCGGGCAAAACTTCTATGGGTTAAAATGAAGGTATTGTTCAACATAAAAAGGAAAATAAGCAGGCCAATAAGCTTGAATGATTGATTTGTATGCAAGACGCCGTGTGAACAAACACGAACAAAGGAGTGCTCTACTTTAGGTCAAAAATTGATTACGTTGACATTTAAAACACATAAACCCAATTCCAGTTGGTAAATGAGACAAGCTAAAAATACTTAACCCTCTACCGCCGTGTGTCACTCTCAGGAACATATCTTTCAACTTAAATTAAACGTAAACTATTGTTTATATGAAATTATCTGTAACCTATTGAGTGTAGCAACCTGAGGACGTTTGTACGCAACAGAGAACATTTTAAAGTTGTCGTACGTGGCGGCAAGCATCAGTGCAAGTCATTTTGCGCTCACTAGAACGTATCCTTTTTGGGAAGTAGGCGCGTGATAATATTGCTCCAGTTACTCATATTATTACCAATTTTATTATATTATATTAGTAATCTTAATATACTAGGTAGGTACTAATATTACTCCGGTTACTCATGTCAGGCGGCGGAGGGTTAAGGGTCTAATAACTCATTCTGATAACTACTATCAAAGCACTTAAATCCAATTACAGCTGTAATTGAGACAAGCTAAAAATGCTTAAGGGTCTTATAACTGGTTCTAATAACCACCACCAAGCCGCCCTCACGCACCTGGCGTGCCGGACTGGGCAATCTTGAGCGCCTTGCGCAGTGTGGGCGCGATGTCCCTGACGCTCCTGACGGAGGCCGTGAACTTGCAGAGCGGCTTGAACAGCGCCAGCTGGTCGATGTCTTGCAGAGCTCCACGACCTTGCAGAATGCTGGCAGCAGCACCACCTTTACAGTGGTGAATAACAGCAATATGTTTTACAGCTTTAGTTTGTTAAATAAGAGAAATAAGGTGCTTGATTTAAAGTTTTAGTTTGTTAAATAATAGAAACAAGGTGCTTGATTTAAAGCTTTAGTTTGTTAAATAATAGAAACAAGGTGCTTGATTTAAAGCTTTAGTTTGTTAAATAATAGAAACAAGGTGCTTGATTTAAAGTTTTAGTTTTCTAAATAACAGAAACAAGGTGCTTGAATATAGTAATCATTTTTCTCTCACATCAGTTTAATCCAATAACTTTTCTCAGAAGCAAAAATCGGATAGTACTTGTCCAGTTTTTTATATTGAAAGTACGGTAATTGTATTCGGTTCATGTTTTTTCAGATTGGTTCATATCAGCCGTGATTCATATTATATACGCCATGGCACATAGCCATGACAAAATCTCACACGTATTTACCCATAAGCAAGACAGGACTCTCAGCTGTGCTTCATATTAATAAAATGATTCATATTATTATTATTCAAATATTAAAATCTCGCAGATATTTACCCATAAGCAAGACAGGGCTCTCAGCCATCTGGGCATTCTTGACAGCAGTGATGGTGTTGGTGAGACCAGGCCCAGCTGTCACCACAGCCACACCAACGCTGCCTGACATTCTGGCCACGGCATCTGCGGCATACACTGCAGTCACCTGCAATGACAACCAACAACACAGTTTATGTTTTTGTTCAATTTGCTTACTACTAAGGAAAAGAAACTTACTCTATTTAAAAGAAGGAATTTATTCAATAAAATTCTGCAATGACAATCAAAAACTGAGCTTATGTTTTCATTCAATTTGTTACTACTATGACAAAGAAATGTACTCTATCTAAAAGAAGGAAATTTATTCAATAAACTTCACCAAAACCAGCAATCATGAGTAGCAAAATATACTAAATTATGAAATTTCGAGAGAAATGAAAGTATGAAATAATTGCTTATGTAGCTTATGTAAGGTCATGAAACTTCTAGCAATGATCAAAGAGTGTCTTGGTAGAAATTTGTTGAATGAGTGACATAGGTAAGCATTTCCTAGCACTTTGCAGACAAGTAATCATATATAGTTACTTGAAAACTAGCGCACCACTGCCAGTTGGTAGTCATATATGGTACTGTGTACCATAGATTTGTAAACGCTTGTCAATGCTTGTAAGCACTCGTAAATGCTTGTAAACTCTCCTAAACGCTTGCAAACTCTTGTAAACACTTGAAAAACACATGTAAATGGTATGGTATGGTAACATCTAGGTAACAGTCCTAACTGCACCGAAGAATTGTCAGATGAGCATTTGACAAGCATTGGTAGTCCACCAAGACAGGATTTGCTATCTTCCAGCTTTTTAAACATCACAGAAAATGCGTCCTAAGTAAGGTAAGAACCATTATGATACGGCTTCGTATTACAGTTAGAAATAGAAAGAGACATTATTATCTATTATCTGCCTAGTCAAATTAATGTGATATGTATTTTCATTACCCTAGTGACCTATGCCACTTCAATTTTTAATAATATACGTTTAAAAATTACTTTTTAAAGACAACACTTCCAAAGAATCCAGTATCTCCAATCTTACAGATGTACAATAAATTTCTCATCTAATTTTCGAAAATTAAAAAAATTAACTTTTCAATTTTTTTTAAATATATAAATTTTTTTAATATACATTATTTCAAACCTAACTATATTTATTTCTAACCTAATAACTTAACTATATTTCTAATTAAATAACCTAACTAAATTTATTTCTAACCTAATTATATTTCAACATCTGTCCTTCAAAGGGTGACTGGTACTAGTATCTACTGGTATGTCAAGTAGTTAACCTCATGTCTAGTATCCACAACACGAAGCCCCTCCTTCTCCGCAGACACCAGGATAGGCGAGATGTGGCCGCCAGAGAGGGTAAAGATCTGCTTCACATTGTGCTTCTTGAGCACATCCACCACAATCTCTCCTCCATGACGCTTGCTTGTGGGATCTGCCTGCAGCATGGCATGAACATAACCACATTTCAGTGTATTGATAGAATAGAATAGAATAGAATAGAATGGAAGTGTCGGCATTGAAGAAATAGGCCAATAGCCTGTTGCTGATTCTTAAACTTTTTGTGACTTGATTCACGAGGGATGACGATTAGCAACTAAACTTATTTAATAGTACATACACAGTCAAAGTTCGTGATGAATTTTGTTAAATTTAACTGGTAACTTGTATAAATATAACACTTGAGAAGGCATGCATGTAAGAATGTTGAACAATCTTGAGGCATTTTACAAAATATTTTTATAAATATAAACAGCTAAGTCTATAAAAAATTGTAAGCTAATGATAGATATTTCATGGTAGGAAAGATCTTTAAAAGTGATTAACTGAGATCAAAAGAAATTTATTTAAAGTTATTAAAAGTTATAAGTAAAAAGTTTATTAATACCTTGTGACTCCATATGTAAGGCAAGTTGAACTTGGACAGGAGAGTCCCAACTCCCAGCCCCACCACGGCTGAGGAGGCGAACAATAAAGCGGACACTGAAAAGAAGTCCTCCATGCTGCCATGAAAGGACTTGGGCAACAAATTTTTGAAACTGCAAAGCAAAGAAAAAAATTACTACATTAGTACTCACTGCAGCGAGTGACAGAGAGCGCATTTTTTTGTCCGCCAATGAAGTCACAGACTGACAGACAGACAGATGGAGGGACATGATGAGCACAATAGCGTATTTTTTCCATAAATAAGAAAATGCGTTAAAAAAAGCTTGAAACAATATTTTTCATGCCTTTAGTTCTTCACAAATTAAAAGGAAGATGTACATATTTTCTTAATTATTGAAAGTTAGCCAAATAATAATACAAATTAAGAATATTTGATGAAGTTAGAAACACCTTGTGAGTCCTTAAAAAAACACATAGTAGAATATTCTTATCTTTCTTGTTTTAAATCATCTAAGCACTAAGCCAAAGAAGAGTAATATGTTATCAAATATCAATATGGTTTCATGTTGCAGGTCATTTAAGTGGTATTTAAAACTGCCCTTTAGAAACATTGCCATTTCATTCTCAATTATAGCTAACTGGTTAGGTATTCCACTGACAAAAATTTCATTGCAAATTGCTGCTTCCTCAATATCACAGCACAAATGTGATTTGCCAGTTATTGCAATTTTTTCATCAGAATCATCAAAGAAAATAATAATAATTAGTAATTAATATTAATAATAATTTAGAATGAGTTTTGTTAGAATAATATAATTCATATACAGTACACGTGTTTATGCTTAGCAAATTACTCACTGAAAATTATTCATTTCATCAGAATGATGATGGTTGTTGCCATGAGACACAGATTGCTCTACAGAATTAGAGATGGGAAAATTAGAGATTGCACCCACAACTGATTGAGCCAATCTATGTGGTGTACTAGAAGTAGGAACAAGGCAAGTTGATTTCTGAGTTAAAACAGTTCTTGCTTTGGAATAGACTGAGTACTCAGGACTGATAATGTGCTTTGAAATCAAATGTTTAGGCCTCAAAAATCTCAAGTTACCTACAGAACATACAGACTGCATTATAATTTTACTACAAAAATAACATAATCTGCAAAATAAATCAAAGTCAATCTCAAAATCATGACTAAGGAGCCAATAACATGGATCAAAGGCATTCCAATTTCCAAGCACAATAAAATTTATTGACAGTAATACTGGGTAGATTCTTTAGAAAATGATGGAAAAAACATGCATTTTCAAGTAATTTCTTGTGAAAATTACCCCATAAATTTTGTACTCTTGAACAAGTAAAATTATCAGTGGGCTAAGGATGTGGGTGAGATTATCAGTGGGCTCAGGATGTGGATGAGATTATCAGTGGGCTAAGGATGTGGATGAGATTATCAGTGGGCTCAGGATGTGGATGAGATTATCAGTGGGCTNATACACATCTAGATGTGTATAAGAGACAGGGCTCAGGATGTGGATGAGATTATCAGTGGGCTCAGGATGTGGATGAGATTATCAGTGGGCTCAGGATGTGGATGAGATTATCAGTGGGCTCTAGTTTTATTGGCTAGTTTTCAGGAGGCATTGGTTTCTTGTCAGGGTCTCAGGAAGCTCTGCATTTTAGAGGAATTTGAAAAAAATCAGGATCAATGTGCCATTTGTGATTTAGTTTATGGACCACAGACTATTTAAAATATTTTGGATCTACAAGAGTTTAGTATTAAGCAGGAATTTTTCCACCTTGTGGGCATCTTGACATCATAAGTAGGTAACTATGAAGCTGCTTTGATGGCAAGGCAGTTGAGTGCTACATTGCATGCAAAGCACAGGATATACAGTTTTAAGCAGCATTTTCATATTAAAAATTGCTTGATGACACATCTTTAGCATGGCTGGTGACTGGGCAATGCATCTTGAATACTGCTGGCAAAGTTTTTGGGCTAAAAATCTATAGTTTGTCAACATATCTTCCAAACTTTGCAGCCTGGGTTACATGCATGCTTTTCTGGCATTCCCATGTACATGATTTTGCCTCTTCCAGTCAAACAGCCTCTGCAGGGTGCATCGCATCGTAGATTGAACTCATATTGTTAATGTGATTTAGTGTCATTTCATAAAATTTAATTTGTTATGGTCAACTTAAGAGGCAAATTATCAATGAATTAATATTTATTATTTAGTCTACATGTCTATTTGAAATCTTTACATGTTGCATTTGCAGTTGCAACTTTCATTCTTTCACGTGTAACTTTAACTCCTCTTTTCCTTCATTCTTATCTTTGCTAAAATTTTTGGTCCAAGAAACTGGCTAAGGTAAATAAAAAATAATATGGTATATTAAATTATCAACTCTCATTACTGGAATTCCATCCTACAGTGCACAGCTAGTGAGAAAAACAACTACTCTCTGAACTGCAACTGGATTTTTCAAGCCTTGATTTTATGGATTTGCAAGCCATGATACCATCTCTTAGAGCCATGAATTTCATATCATATCCCTTCCAGGCCATGAAGAACCTGGAGCTGCAAACTCATTTCAAAGTCTTGTGCACATTTTACCCCAAATCTCTAATTGTACAGGGTGCGCCACAGAAACTTACTTATTTGAGAGGTCAATAAAAACAAAAGTACTTCAGTTATTGTTTTAAATTTTTTTTATTCGAGAAAACAGTATCCCAAATTTTTTTTCATACAGTTTTGAAAATTAAATCTCATGAATGACAGCCTCCATTGTGCATAAACTAATGAAGTCGCTTTTTTTATAATGGTTTCCACTCTATGCATTAACAAAGACCATCACTTTTTTTGAAATTACATAAAGACTATGAGAGGCAGGAGCCAGCAATTTATGGTGAGTGAAGATAGAGTAGGCTATAGGCCTGTATTTTGCATGTTTCCATTTAAGTTTAATTTAGCTAGTAAAAAATGGCATCATTTATATAAAAAAAAGTGGTCTAAGTTACCCCATTTTACGGTACATTTTAAATATTTAGATGAGGACGATTGAGATCATCTGAAATTCGGAAGGATTGTAAAAAAATTGTTCCTTGTTGTAAAGATCCAAATATATTTCAAACCTCCTTCAGAAATTGTACAAGTGTTAAATAACTTGAACTTAATATACCGTTCATATGATTTGCAGCGACCATTCCAGTTCATTACGACTAACAAAGAGATCGCCCATGATGGAAGAAAATAAGTGACAGATGAGGCTTACTGAATTGACTCATATCACTCAGTTAATAATTATAACATCAAATCTTTTTTAATGAAAACATGAGTGTTGATTTCAACATAGTATAACAAATATACACACATTAAGAATAAAATGAGCTAAGTGCGTAATTTTATTTCTAATTTTAATAATAATTGGCACCATTGCGTAGAAATGCAGCAATGCAGTGTCAATGGTCACCGGGCATCAATCAGTTGCAGACATGCATTTGTGGTAAATGTTTTTGAATCATTTGCTCTTCCAAATTTCCCCAGCAGTGTGCATCACGTTGAACTTGGTTTGGTGTTGTCTTAGTCGTGAGACGCTATTACTTCGTACTTCCTACTGTTTAGTTAGTTTGCTTAATTTAACTCAGAGACAAATTGTTAAGGAACAAACGCTTCTTAAAGTTAGTAATCAAATTGAATATTTTGGGAGTCTGTTGCAACATTTAATTGAAGTTGGTAAATAAAATGGACATGGTAAATTTCAAGTAGCGAGTACAAATTTCCTCAGAGTAGTGGTTAGACTTTCAGGTTGACCAAATTTAATATATGAACCTTCAAAATTAGAATTCCATCCATGTTCAGTTTACAGTAAAGTCTGTAAAGATAAATGTTATTGTTGCCGTTTGGTGTTTGACTCAAATTGCAGCACGCGTTATCCCTAATCTCTAATTTTACCCTAAAAATGGCAACAATAACATTTATCTTTACTGTAAACTGAACACTTGTTAACGCAGTGTCGCAGTCTGACTGCTTTGACGTGACCGCAAGTCTGCAACTATGTGCAAACTTGAACAAAACGTTTAGGTTGACCGTTGACTTGTTTACATTACAATGATTACATTCTGCAGGATATTTTGGCAGGAACGTAAAGCAATGCAGATTGCTCAAATGGAAAATTTTATGAAATGACATGTTTGCAGTGTGCAAACTGCAAACCATAATTTTTCAATCAAACAAAAATGTATGTCATTTGAGACATAATATTTCATACCTAGTACTGAAATTATATGATATTAGAGGCTTTTAGAGCTGCAATATTTCAGAAAAAAAGGACTTTTCCAGCCCTGTGTTTAGACTTGTTATGAAGGATATTTCAGGCTTCAGGGAGAAAATGGAACAGTGGATACAGTGGTATCAAGATCATAGTGGCAAAGCAGGGAGTTTTTTTAGACTCTTCCTCAAGTTCATTTTTAAGTCCTTTAATTAGACCAGTAAAGCAGGATGGAATTCTAAAATTTACAGTTCATATATTATTTTCGCTACACCTAGACCAGTTTTTCGATACAACATTATTTGAGGCAAAAAAATTAACTTCTTATAGGCTTAAACACGTATAGGTAAAGGTATAAAAAGTTTCCATAAAGTTATCACTTAACTTGGAAATGTTGCGTGTCTGCAGGGCAGCTTGCACTCAACAATTAAAATTATAAAAAGTACTAGTTCCTTTAGTAGTTCGTTAAAGATTTGTCTCTTAATGTGACAGCAAAGAACTTTTCCATGATGCACACAATAAACACGCAATTCATGGGACTGATGGGAGCAAGAACAACAAGAGCAAGAACAACGAAAGTAAGCTCCCGGCATGCAACTGACAGAAACGAATGACGATCGCGGATGCGGCAGCACGAGGCATAACATTCATATGCTCAATGCAAGAGAATGATTAATTATGATATTTTTGATAGAGGTTTGAAATATTTTCGGAAGCCTAAAACGTGAACAAATTATTTCGTTACTCTGACATGGTTGATTTCAAAATAAATATTTTAATGCTGTCTCTTATACACATCTAGATGTGTATAAGAGACAGCGTGTATATGGCACATTTGTTTTAACTGTATTTCCCGCCCAAATGTGTATAGCTGAACATGCCGTGTNCAAATTGCGAGAATTGAAAAAATAAGACACGAAATAAAAGTGAGATTATGGATCGAAACAGGACTGAAAATGTCTATAACAAATTGCGAGAATCAAAAACTTCAGGAAAATGCTGCTACACACCTTGTCTCACGTCGCAGCCTCACGTGATGCTCGGCGACCTGTGCTGCGCTTGTCATCATTGCAGGGCTTGCCAGATGCGCGATATATGGACCAGCTTCTTATATGTTATGCTGTGTACATGTTATATGTAAACTTTTTATATTTTATACAATTTTAGTTCAACGCTGATGCAATTACACACAAACGCATTGCGGTGAATGTGTTCACCCAACAATACTAATACATATAAAAAGTTCACCATCTATTGTTCTCTCAATAACCAGGACATTGAGTGCATTAATTAAGTAGAAAGAATGTTAATTACCGAAAGTTCAGGTATAATCAATTCAAGAAAGAATAGACAGGCCTAATAAAACATATTGACATAAAGTTTCCAAAGAAACATTTTTGTCAGGCCTCTTTTTCGTGAAATTCGTGGCTAGACACAGGTTAATTAGGTTTAAAAAAGTAATTAGAACGAACCTTTCACTGCGCTGAGCGAACCTCCTTCCCTTAGACAGCACACAGCGCTACCACACTATTGCTGCCGCCCCACACCACACAGCGCTACCACACTATTGCTGCCGCCCCACACCACACAGCGCTACCACACTATTAGCTGCTGGACTTATTGCCAGGTCCGTAATTTGCTAGGCATTTTAAGACTGAACATATGCTCCTGCATAGCTGCTGGACTTATTGCCTGCTCCGTAATTTGCTAGGCATTTTAAGACTGAACATATGCTCCTGCATAGCTTCGTCTAGTCTGTTCTTGAAGGCGTAGAAGGTGGAAACTTCTTAAGCAATATACTATATTATCACGGCCAAGCATTAAAGTATAATGACGCTAACATCTGAATTTTCTCATAATTTTCCTGCTATATTTTGCTAAATACTTTTTGATAACAATTCAAAATTGCACATAAATACAGTCGCGCGGAGCTCGAAGTTGAGTGTGTAATAAGGCAATTGCAGCAACTTGTGTTCGCTCGTGTAGTTACAGGTTGTATGAGGTTATGAGTTATTAAGTTTACGAGGTTTTTGTACCAAAGCAAGGTCATTGGCGACTTCGTGCGACCGCAAGTGTATGAGTGAGTGTATGGTTAATGGCCGCAAGTGTATTTGTAAGTGTATGGTTAATAGCCGCCGGTGACCTAATACTTCTATAAATGAGTTGTGACCAACCCTCCTAACCCATACCTGCAGCAGCAGCATCACCAGCAGCACGCAACCTTACATCGCCTCCATAACAATGATTGCTACGCTGGTGAGTCAGATAACGAAGTAACAAGAGGACATTTTCCTTATAAAGTATCCAAAGTAATTCGGCCGGAGAGCTGTCTACTTCTCACGCAAAAATTATCTCTCAGCATACCTTCCTTGTCATGTGTTTTTTGTCCAAGATGCTGGATATATTTTCCTAGTTTTAATTCAATTTAAGGAGTGAATGAATATTTGCTCGGCTATCGTGCTTAGCGCCCAAATTTTGTTTTCTGAAAAATATTCGACGGTTTGTTTTCGAGAACCATAACAGCTCGGGTAATTCCTCGTATTAGATGAAATATTTTAAAGCAAAGAATTAAAGTCAGACCATCTTGTGGTTTTTTGACTCAATGAGAGGGTTAGAGTATTGAATTTATTTATCGTGCCTTATTTCAACTTTCGTTGGACCTGGAGATGAAGCGAGATGAAACGCTCGTAGATTTTCTTGGCTCTTCAAAATGTTATGATCCAAAATTTCAAACTGTAATGATCTAAAATTTCAAAATGTAATGATCTAAAATTTCAAAATGTAGTTATCTAAAATTTCAAAATGTAATGATGAAATTTTCGCAATTTGATTGCAACGCTGACATAAGTTAACCAAAAACGGTTCAAAAATAAGGTCTGAATGGGCAATAATTAATGAATAATAAACGAAGGGTGTTTACAATGAACGGTTGATCACCATCATAAAAAATGTAAATTTCATGAATACATTTGCAGCCTCTAGATATCGTACGTGTATCGTAAATCTCACGACGCAGTCAACTGACTCTCCAATGTTGCACTCTTCATCCAGATCCGGTTGACCGTCATGGTTGTGGTTGCCGTATGGGCTGCAGCCAACCCACAACCCGGCTTCGGTCACCACGGTCACGTGAGCTACGGCCACCACATCCAGCACCACGGTCACCACGGCGGTTACGGTCATCACCACCACGGTGGTGGTCACGCTAAGAGCTTCGTGCATGTGCAGCAATACCACCACGGGCATCACCATGGTTATCACTAAGCTCAACCACGAATGAAACGTACGAATATAACACGCTCACTAAAATAAATAATCACGAGTAATACGAATAATACGAACGGTAGTCCACGGCAGCTCCTAGCTATTGAAACGCTAATTAATAAAGCCAATCAAGTTCTAAGACTGGTCAGGCAATAAGTCCAGCAGCTATCTCAATCAATCGTCACTTATGAAAAGATCGGGTTCCAAAGGCCGGATCCCTTGTAATCAAGTCACGTAAAGTACAAAAATTGGCAACAGGCCATGAGCCTATTTCTTCAGTGCCGCCACTTCTATTCTATTCTATCTCAGCGGCATTTCCTGGCCAACATTTATCACCATAATAAACTTACTTTCTGGCACCTGATAAAATGTTCAATATGAATAGTAAATATCGGGGTGTGTTAGGTACAAAAAATGATAAAATTGATTACTTATAAATCTCCTGGATTGACTGGTACCTTAGTTACCCACAGTATTGCATTATGAAATGAATGTAAGCGCGAGCATCCGAATAAAGTAAGACAATTTATTCTTCAGATTTTATTTTTTCCATACTAGGCAATTCATCTTCTTCAAGGCTTTGCTTGAATCGTAAATTAAACATGAATGCAAATGTGAAGAAAGTGCCAAGTAAATTCACCAATCTTCAGCCGGATCGAGAGCGAACCACGCTGGAGCCTCCGACACGTTGTCATTTAATATATGTGCGCTGAATTCACTTAAAAATTTCTTCGTTTTTAAATTCAATCTCACTCCGGAACGCTGATTAAGCATGTGAGCGGATGAAAAAAAAAATAAATGTTAATGCTAGGATATCCCGGTATGTGCAACTGATCATTTCCAACCAACAGTCGAGAACCTGAGCATTTACCTGCAGTCGAGTCACGAATCGTTTAGCAAATAAACCGCCAGAAGCTGTCAGAGGTAGTATCAAGCGTGTGCTCCTTGTATGCCGACGACACAAAAGTTCATAATATAGTTAAAGATGCGTCAAATAAAGTGCAAATCTCGATAGTTCAGGTGACGGAGCTGATACGTCCATGGCAGCTGCGTTTTATTGCTGACAAGTGTAAAGTACTCCCTCTCGGTAAGAACACTGAACAGCAAGATTACAGTATTAGAAGATATCATAGTAGATATGGTTGCGACACGAGTGATGATTGCGAAGTCGACAATGGAAAAAAGATTTCACAGTTTATACTGACTGTGAGTTTAAATTTTTTGAGTATATTGAAACGCTAAGT
The DNA here is from genome assembly GCF_000764305.2 of Hyalella azteca. NCBI lineage: Eukaryota > Metazoa > Arthropoda > Malacostraca > Amphipoda > Hyalellidae > Hyalella > Hyalella azteca. The sequence goes on from NW_025940861.1 coordinate 105,334, forward strand.
AATAAAAGCCAATAAAATTCTTAGACTGGTCAGAAGCTCTTACCGAGTTCCTAGATGCAGAAGCGATGAAGCAGTTGTTTGTTGCTGTCGTGCGCCCGAACTTAGAGTTTGGAAAGGCCGTGCGGTCATTGAAACTTGAAAGGAACAAAAGAACGCGCGAATTGTTAAAGACCTCAAATTGTTTTCCTGAAATCCATTAGCACTAGGAAGTTAAACCGAATAATGGTTAAATCGAATCCATATTCAATTACCAAAGATTAAATAGAATAAAAATTTAATATAATCAAGAATCATTGAATTAAAGATTCATAAGAATAAAGATTCAATATGATCAAGAATCATTGAAATAAAGAATCAATATTATTTCTATTAAATAGATCCAGGATTCTTTCGAATGAAGATTCAATCGAATCAAGAATAAACCAAATCTGATGAACGATTTGGACTGATGAACGATTCATTGGAATAAAAATTCAAGTTAATCAAGAATCAACCCAATCAAATTCATTTTAATCTCTTTTCAATCGATTCATGACTTTTTCGCATGAAGATTCATTCGAACCTCAGCTTCATTGGAGCGATTCGAATGGCCGGAATAAGCTTCGTAGTTTGGTGGCTCAAGCCTCGCTACAAAATCTCGTAGTCACATCCAAACGATAAAACACTCGTGACATTAAAACTATAGAAATATATGAATATAATTCAATTATCACTTCAAAATAAACGATAAAGTCCGGTATTGCATGCATCAGTCAAGTGGCATGTGGCAACATACAATGCATTCAGAGCGTATTGAACGCAGCCTAGCAAACTAAAGTTATGTATTTAGGATGTCAGCGTTTGAGGCAACTCGAATGGTCAAGTTACTTACAATAGGCACGTATCTGGACTTCAATCAAGCTCTCAAACTGTCAAGTTACATGAACAGGCACGAATCTTGGACTCCAGTCAAGCATCACGAACGGTCAAGTAACGTATATGGTGAAGGTATCTTGGATCCCAGTATTGCATTTAACTTCCGAGCATCAAGAATTTATTTTGGAAGAACTAGAAGAATTTCTAGTGGGAATTTCTTTTAGAAGAACTGCAACTATCTTAAAACTGAAACTATTCTTAGAACTGAAACTATTCTTAGAACTGAAACTATTCTTAGAACTGAAACTATTCTTAGAACTGAAACTATTCTTAGAACTGCAACTATTCTTAGAACTAAAACTGCCTAGAACTGAAACTTTCTAGAACTGAAACTATCTAGAACTGAAACTATCTAGGACTGAAACTATCTATAACTGAAACTATCTAGAACTGAAACTATCTAGGACTGAAACTATCTAGAACTGGAACTATCTAGAACTGAAACTATCTAGAACTGAAATTATCTAGAACTGAAACTATCTAGAATTGAAACTATCTAGGACTGAAACTATCTAGGACTGAAACTATCTAGAACTGTAACTATCTAGAACTGTAACTATCTAGAACTGTAACTATCTAGAACTGGAACTATATGGAGAGTGACTGACTTCATATTCCAGCAGTGACTCTCATGCCTCACGCTTTACATCGTTTTAACAATCAATCGTTATTTCAAAATTAACGCGAAAAATATTATCTCATAAGTAAAATTAAGCGCAAATATCAGTAGAAATGAATGCCTAACGTAAATTATTTGTGTTCAGTCTTAAAATGCCTGGCACTCTACGGACCAGGCAATAAGTCCAGCAGCTATCTCAATCAATCGTCAGTTATGGAAAGATCGGGTTCCAAAGGCCGGATCCCTTGTGAAAGTGACATCACATCCTAATGCGCCTGAAGTGTCTGTGGGGTGTGACATCACATCCTGATACGCCTGAAGTGTCTGTGGGGTGTGACATCACATCCTGATACGCCTGAAGTGTCTGTGGGGTGTGACATCACATCCTGACACGCCTGAAGTGTCTGTGGGGTGTGACATCACATCCTGATACGCCTGAAGTGTCTGTGGGGTGTGACATCACATCCTGACACGCCTGATGTGTCTGTGGGGTGTGACATCACATCCTGACACAGCTGTAGTGCCTGCAGCTTACGCAGCCCAAGCATCAAAAACTATAACTCAGTACTCACTGCAGTGAGTGACAGAGAGCGCATTTCTGTCCGTCCGTCCTTAAGGTCACGGACGGACGGACAAACGGACATGACGAGCACAATAGCGTTTTTTTCATAAATGAGAAAATGCCCTAAAAAGCGATATCGTTGGGCCAGCGCTTTTATCGAGCATCAAGCTCGTTTTTTCGTGCTGGTAGCGTACTGCAACCTCCTCAATGTTCACATAAAGTGCGCTGGTTTCATCTCAGAGGAAAATTGATGACAAAATTGGCATTGTAAAGCCTGAAATTTTGCAGCTACTAGAATAAAGATCACTCAGAAAGTAATAAATTTCGCTAAGATACTTAAATAAATCTGACGAACCGATCTCTAGCCTTCTTTCCGTTCGAGGTTTCTTACGCTTTTGTTCAATCCGTGGAGTAGGACATTTAAAGTATATTGTTAACAATTTCATATAATTAAATAATATATTGATATATAATACATAACTCTGCACTTGAACCTATATGAAACTTGTAGCTTTATTCCACCGAATGTAACACTATTTACTTACCTGCCCTACAAGAAACGTTCTGAAAAGTATTCACTTACGGCCAGACTTATTCTTATTTCATATAACATATTACTTTCTAACAATCCTTTAAAAAATTTCAAGCGGACAGCCGAAACAATTCATCTGAATTGTAAATAGCCAGTCCACGGAAGCTCCAGTACGGGCGGAAAAAGTTCGATAATTTAAACCAAGATTCTGACTTGTACGGTCCGGACCGGACGGTCCTGCCATTCTTATATCAACTGGCCAGCACGCATGTTCTCACTGGCCACCACTCATGTTCTCACTGGCCACCACTCATGTTCTCATTGGCCACCACTCATGTTCTCACTGGCCACCACTCATGTTCTCACTGGCCACCACTCATGTTCTCACTGGCCACCACGCATGTTCTCACTGGCCACCACTCATGTTCTCACTGGCCACCACTCATGTTCTCACTTGGCTCAAAAGTCAAAAAAGTTCAAAAAGATGATGGAATAAACGTAACAATGCTGTTAATTAATTTACTCCGAACAAGTTCTCTTATCGAAAAACCTGTCCAAGGCTGGATGTAATTTCTTGGTAGTAATTCATGTATTTAATTGTAGAAATTCTAAAGAGAAAGACCTTCGGTGGACAGCAGCCTTGATGCAGCAGCAGCAGCTCGGTAGCATTACAATTGAACTCCGTGAGACTCAAATAAAACGCGTGTATCGCTTGAGACCTCGAATTGTTTTCACGAAATCCATTAACACCAGGAAGTGCTAATAAGAATTCAATCGAATACATTTTCAATTAAACCAAAGATTTAAAAGAATTAAGATTCAATCGAATCAAGAATCATTAAAATCGAGATTCAATATAATTTCTATTCATTAGATCCAGGATTCTTTCGAATAAAGATTCAATCGATTTAAGAATAAACCAAATCAAGATTCAACTTGAACCCTATTGGATTGATGCGTTATTTTTTTATCCCTATGGGAGTGATGTGTTTGGTGGCTGAAGGCTCGCTGCATAGTCACACAGTCACAGTCAATGGATGGAACACTCCTGACATTAAGTTTATAGAAAAAGATAAATATAATTCAATTATCACTACCAAAAAATCTGTAAAGTCAGATATTGCTTAAAGCAAGGTCAGAAACGTTAATTCATCAGCCTGTGTCAAGTTGGGAGCTCAGCATACAAATTTTCCTCTTGGCATAGATCAACAGCGCGATGCCTGAAGCGGCGAGTGTAAAAAAACTCTAACTCGGTACTCACTGCAGTGAGTGACAGAGAGCGCATTTTCTCGTCGACGAAAACGTGAAGTCACGGACGGACGGACGGACGGACGGACAGAAGTACAGACGGATGGACATGACGAGCACAATAGCATCTTTTTTCTATAAATGAGAAAATGCTAGAAATTTCAAACACTTAACGGCGAGCGAATTTTAAGCTGCAAATTTCAGATCAATGTGCAGTTTCATAAAATGAAAACATGTGTTACGAGCATAATCATTATGACCTAGAGTTGTAGACGTTTCCCTGGCAGCACGTTTCTTTGCTGTAGCAATACATAATGACTCGCGTGTTTCAACCTTGCAAAACAGGAATAATGGCTCGAGTCCAGCAGCACTCAGAATGATCTCTGAGAGGCAGTACAAGATTATAAAATAATATGCGAGGGCTTGGTCATTCATTCGGTGGTCACGGCGCACTAGAATGAGCAATCAAATGTCATTGTGCACTTGAAACTCGCCGAGTCGTGACGGTAAGGCGATTGTATATAAGCAGCTGATGCTGTGATATGCAACACAGTCGAGCTAAGCAAGCAACACCAGCAACATGTTCTCCAGCTCCGTGAGTGACGTGGCTTTTGTCAATAATACCGCATCTTAGATTGAACTCTAGAATCACGGTACATTAGCCAATGAAAGTAAAAGTTCAAAAAATTACTAATATATAATAAATGCAAATAAGCAAATAAAAAATAAATAATAAATAAATAAATAAAAATATAAATAAAATTAAAAAATTAAAAACTAGAAGTTAAACTGAGACAAAAAAGTTCAAAACTCAGTACTCACTGCAGTGAGTGACAGAGAGCGCATTTTCTCGTCGTCGAAAACGTGAAGTCACGGACAGACGGACGGACAGACAGACGAGAGACGGACAGACGGACGCTCGGAATAGATTGACGGACATGACGAGCACAATAGGGCATTTTTCCCATAAATGAGAAAATGCGCTAAAAATCAAGATTTCGAAGGATCGTAGAGCGGTGAATCAAGTTATGCTTCATATATTCAGTATTGTTTGTGATAGTTGGCCCCGGAAAAAATGCCCCGGATTCACTCTTTCTGGATCCTATTTCCACACTGAAGTTAAATTATAAGACACGAATTATCTAAACTCGCCCTCGACGTTGAGTTTCTTATAGCTCTCTACTCCGAAGTTGGAAATAAATTAAATTATTCATTTATTTGTCGTTCAAAAAGAACATTTATTATATGCAAATGACAAGAAAAGTTTTAATTCCAACCTAATATTCCCCGCTTGTAATGCTCGACACTAAGTACTTTGTTTAGAATTTTGCGAGAAATTTCTGTTTTGGAAGAACTCTTTGTTAAGAATTTTGATAAATCTCCTGCATTTATCTCCAAAAAAGCGTTGAAATTATGATTTTACAATTGGTCAGGTCACGCGCATGATGTGGTTTAGATGTATATATTTTTATGTGGTTATTATCTTGATACCAGAATGCTCGCTATTTTAGGTAAAACTAAAAATTCTCAAAAAAACTAAAAATGTTCTCTCAATGCTGTCATATAGTGTAGCTCTGTAGGACATAACCTCGAAGAGTAGTGTCTTGCATGCCACAACTAAAAATATAACTATATAATGTATCACGATAGGGATGGTAGATAAAACACGCTCGATTGGCCCATAATTAGTATATGCAGTTATAGGTTTCTATAACACAGGTATAAACATACAATCCCGAAGATATCGTAGGCAAATTATTATATTTCAAATTATATTTGGGACACCAACGATCAGAATTTGCATTTTATATTGCTTGTATTTCGCGTAATAATTAAATTAGCTAAAAATATTTATTTGTATGGCAGATCCTGCGCATTATCCTGGCCATGGCCGCTGTGGTCGCCATGACGACCGCTGCACCGCAACCAGGCTTCGGCCACGGCCACGTCAGCTACGGCCACCAAATCCATCACGGCCACCACGGCGGTTTCGGAGGCTTCGGTGGATATGGTCACGGCCATCATGGTGGATTCGGCGGTGGAAAAAGTTTTGTGTACTTCAATCAGCATTTCCCAGTGCACCATGGCTACCACTGAAGACAACACCTCCAACGCTCCTACTGAAATTGCTACCTCTGAAGTCAACAGCCTCCAACGCTCCTACTGAAATTGCTACCTCTGAAGTCAACACCTTCAACGCTCCTACTGAAATTGCTACCTCTGAAGACAACAGCCTCCAACGCTCCTACTGAAATTGTTACCTCTGAAGTCAACAGCCTCTAACGCTCCTACTGAAATTGTTACCTCTGAAGTCAACACCTTCAACGCTCCTACTGAAATTGCTACCTCTGAAGTCAACAGCCTCCAACGCTCCTACTGAAATGGCTACCTCTGAAGTCAACAGCCTCCAACGCTCTTGCTGAAATTGCTACCTCTGAAGTCGACAGCCTGCAACGCTCCTACTGAAATTGTTAACTCTTAAGTCAACAGCCTCCAACGCTCCTACTGAAATTGTTAACTCTTAAGTCAACAGCCTCCTACGCTCCTGCTGAAATTCTCGTGGATACCAACACGACAAAGCCCTCACTGAATCAATATTATTGGAACCACGCGAAATGAAACAAAAATGCTTCTACAGAAAAAAATCTGCTCGCTCAATAGCTGCTCTACCAGAATCTTGGTGTGGGTACAACGCGGACAAATTTTACGGCCAAGACTGAGCACGAACTGCTCCATTCGAACTATTCATGTTCAATATCCAGTGTTGGTGTTCGTCTTTTGCATTTAAAGACGCCTCGCCCTAATATCCATCCACAGCTGTTCAACTTCCACAATTTAATTATTTTTACGTATTCATACTAATATTTATAGTTATAGGTATACTAACTAATATTTATAGTTATATGTATACAATTGTTTGTGCTTTCCGTTACTTATTTTTTGCAAAAATTCACTGCATTATTCATTAAAAATAACAATAATTTTATTGTTTTGTCTGCGATGCAACCTCGTTGCTGTTGGAGAGTAAAAATGGGGGGCCACCCCGGGTTTTACCCCGCGTCTTTCGCGTATTGATATTGGTATCAAGCCAACTAATACTCTTACACGCAGTATCTGACGCTGTGATTGCGTTGTTTGACGCAGTATGACGCTGAGTCAATGTTTTTTGTGGTAGACATCGTGGGATGCAAGATGCATTAGGATATTGATACTGATATTAATATTAAGATATAGGGGGCACTGGGATATTCTGGTTACGTTATACGGAGGCCAGTATCAACTGGGCGTTGCTCGAGACTTTAACCCCGACGTAATAGCCCACTAGGTTGATGACACTCCCCGCAGTAAAGTAAACAGAAGAATTCTTCACACTTCTCTCAATAGTAACAGAAGAATAAAGACGATTAACTGTCAAGCTTTCATTATGACATCGAAAAAATTAACAGTGTGTAAAAATTCAGGTCCAGATTTCGGAGGACTCTCTGCATAAGAGATAAAACTTTTAAACCGATACATTACACGTAAGTTAATGTATCGGTAATACATTACACGTAAGGCCTAAACATGCGTAATAAAACCTAAGATGAAGTCTTCACCTCTAAATCAAGGCAGGTCAACTTCTCAGAAAAGGATTGCCCGTTAGATAATGAAGAACAACTGTACTAGTTATACTTGAAATATCAAACGACGGCACACCGCACCACAGTACACAGCTCCTCAGTACACAGCACCGCAGTACACAGCACCACAGTACACAGCACCACACCACACACCTGTTCATTGTGGTCGTGCAGACCGAATGACGCTCGGAATAAACGCTATTCTGCATTTCAGACTCAATCCGGCAAACATTGCGCGGACGCTTGACTCCATGGTTGCATTCTTGACTCATTCAGCTAAAATAAATCGGGTTGGGAGGCATGTATAAAATTTGTATTTCCCTCTGCTTCAGTGCGTCATGGTGCATTTCGATAAGTTTATTTCCAAAGGGAGAGATTGAATTGGTGTTTAGAAGTACATTAATATAGGAATTTGTTAAACTACAGCATTGCTTTGTCTACAATTTTGGCACAAAGTAATATACTTGATAAATGTAGGATAACCGAATGACAAACATTAACGTAGCTACATATAACTTGCTGTTATAAGAGACTGAGGCATATAGAAAGATATACGTTGCTACATATACGTCGGCAGACGTCACGCAATAATTATATATGTTGTGGAGGCTGTTATGCGTTTCAATCAAACATTTTTATTGAAAAATGATTTCAGTCACGTGGCCAGGTTAGGAGGAGAGCGGAGGAGTTGTCGACGGATCAGGTTCGTTGGAATCTGCCATTAGGATAAACGAAAAGATTTGAATGTGAAAAAACGTAAATATCAGGAAACGAACAACCTTGTGGAGAAGTCGGTGTGCCACACCCTAAGCTGTGTCACGGGCAATAGTTTTGAAGCCCGTAATGGACTCCGCTGTAATTTCTCCCGAATTTTCATCAATCTGAGTTCTTCGGATGAATTGCTTCTCATCTATGCAGTTGTCGTACACACAAGAGGAGAGTTTTTTCCTGTTCGATCGTATGAATGCCACATGACTGCATCGTTGTCACTAGATTGCATCAATGTCATTAAAGGTTTGGAAAAGCCATTTCCATTTGAAAACAATTTTACCTATTTTAATCCATCAAAAAATCAGATGAGATTTAAAATTCTGAGTGAACGATTAGGAACACACTAAATTTTACTACCAAAGTGTAAAAACTCGGATTTACATTCAAGGTCTAAGTTATTTCTAAGTAAATATACCAATTCCAAAGACTGATGACCTCATATCCAATGCTGTCGTTCGACATTTTTCCTGGTAAGCTCACGAGGAGCGCAAAGTGTCGCGTATCGTTTTCTTGGCCCATGTCAGAACTCGCGTACACTCCTAGTCCTGGCATGCATGCCAGTCACTAGTCAGTGAGCCAGTGTTGAACCAAGAGCTTGTGGAAGAAAAGTTGATGATTAATTGATAAACACTCATTATGGTTGATTTATCACAGCTTGTGCGTAAATTATACACCCTAACAATAATCAAACATGGCGAAATGTTACTTCTTGGATTCAAAAAGAGAGGGTTTGGTCAAAACAAAATAAATGGGTTTGGCAGGGAAAGTGGAGTCTGGCGAGAGCATAGCAAACGCCGCAGTGAGGTATGATCAAATCTCGAACTTCTACAACGAATAGTCAGTTGTATCTCGCAGCTGGATAATGCAAAATAATTTAATTAAAATTATTGGATTATATTCCGGTTTATCTTATTTATTCGAGTAGTATACACAAAGAATATTGAATATAACATTGTTTTCAAAATTGCAATAGCTACGGTAATGGGTTTCGAAAGGCATGTGGGTTGTCAACTGTGGTGTGGAGTATTAAATTTAATCGAGTGTCACATGAAACTTAGAACCTAAACGCTACATACTACTAGCTTATTCAGTTGAATACGTTTTGACTAACAGCTTGATGCAATTTAATTTTTACGGAGTATTTGTAATATTTTAGCTTACTTACCGAGAGGAACAAATTTTTGCCTCTCCACTCTACCTAGGTACCCTAGTCATAATTTTCTAATAATAAAAAAAATAAAATATTTTTTGCAGGTTAACTGATTATATAATTTTTTATCAAGTAAATTATAGAAGTTCCTTCTCTGAGCTTAATATGTTTCTTTAATGCACTAGCTTCGATAAGTATTATAATAAATGCAATTCATTAAACACGAAAAAGCACACTGTTTTGCATAGTGAGGAGGGACTCAAGAGTTTCCGTCTCAGGCCTCGGCGCCAAGTGTTGTTTTTTAATTATATTCATTCCAATCTATGTTATTATATTCACGAAGTTGTACTGAGTTGTATTCCGCCCCTGAGGTGAAACTTATTTACATTTAATGTCCACGCACTAATAATATTGAATATTCAGAGAAGTTGACGAGGAAAGCGGCTTGGATGTCTCCAGAACTATCCGGGAAGTCGGTCTTCTAGAGTTCAGTTTCGAGGGAGAGAACACTCGCATGGAAGTTCATGTATTCCTGGCTGATGGTTTTCGCTGGTCAACCGCGAGAGTCTGAAGGTATGGACGCTCGAAATTCTTGGGAATCAGTAGAATTCGTTAAGGATAAGTGTAAATATTATACCTACACAATTCTTGTATAATCCTCACTGTAATTAATTACCTACAATTATTTCATTCACGTATCTGTTTTACTGCAATAATAACTATCAAGAACGATAAATAATCATGAAATCGCCAAATATGATATTAAATTTTAGACGATAGATTGTTTTTTACTACAATTTTGTGTAAAAATATTTATGAAGAGCGTTACTCATTGTGGAAGTATTTAATTGACCTATTCTGCAAGTCATTTCTTTTAATTTAGTGACGATTATATTGATATAATGATTCGTTTTATTTTGAAACGATCCCATTGATATAATAATTTCGTATGGGCGAAAACAACAAACGTTTCTGCTCGTCAGAGATGCACCCCAAATGGCACCCCATCTCCAGCCTACCCTATGACCGCATGTGGGCTGACGACCGTCTGTGGTACCCCTTACTTCTGGCGGGGGCCTGCTTCAGAGGGCACTTCCACTTCAAGGGTCATGACACTGTCCTCGAGCACACCTTGAGGGAAGTTCCGGTGCAGGAAATATCTGCGCCGGAGCCTCTTGTTTAACACCAGGCAGTCAAACGCAACAATCGTGATCACGAATTTCGAGCGTCATGTGGTCATGAAGATTGGTATATTTATTTGCGCTAATTAATCTACTTTTTTCATCGAACAGAAGACAAAAAAAAACGGGAATTAACAGGAAAACAATTAACGGAGGACAGAATTATTTACTTTTAGAAGTCAAGTTTTTTATTTTTTGATTCTTTTCCTCATTAAATTGAATAAGTGGGGTCGTATTTACACGAACCGAAATAAGTTAACAAGTTAAACCGACATTCTCCTGTAATAAATATACAATGTTTTGTCTACGTCTGCTTTACAAGGTTAAAAAAATCTTTGCTACTTATACTTTCGAAGGTTTAGAAAGTTGTTTTAAATGTATTTTAGAAATGTATTCATTCATTGATAATTTTTCTTTTATTTATAGCCTTGAATTGATAAAGTTCTATATTGTATAGGGAAATGAACGAAGCCAACACTTTTTTGACCAAAGTAACTCTCTAGAAGTTCTCAAGCTCACGCCATTGGCTTGCAGCTTCAGAGTCTCGCACCCAGCTCCCGGGTTCTCTGTCTCTCGCAACCAGCTCCTTGGTTTGAGACCCACTGAGGACAAGTTTAATTTCCAATTCTGTTTTAAATAGAATTTTAACTTCAACTCTACTCAAGTCAATTCAGTTTTTACACTTGTGTTTTCCTCCGTGCATTGAAACTCAGTCGTATGTTTCTCCGTCCTTTTCTGTATTTTTCTCCGTTCAAGAGATCTAGTTCGTGCATTTAATAATGGCTGGAAAGAAAATAAAAAAGATAGTAGAAAAGCCCTCAACGGCCTCTAGAGAAAAGCCATCTACGGCCTCTAGAATAAAAAATAAAACCAAATCAGCCCAGCTAGAGATGGAAGTTTGCAAGTACTGCAAAGAGATATCTCTGAGCGAAGTCCAGACAGTTACCTGTGAACGTTGTGAAGATCTCATCTGTATCAGCTGTTCAAAGTTGAGCTCTAAGGAGTACTCATTTCTCCAGAAATCTAAATTGCTTCATTGGTTTTAACAGCCTCCCCGATGACATCGTTGGAGCTCCAAGTATGAACGCGTTCAAGAACAGACTAGATAAAGCTATGGAAAAATATATGTTCAGATTTGAAATGCCTAGCTCCTTATCGAACCCGGTGGAAGTCTAGTAGCTACTTCAAACTATCGCCAGTCATGAAAAGATCCGATCAAATGATACGATTTAGATCTATGAACAAGGCACGAAAAGGAAAAGAATCGGCGACATGCCACATCAGGCCTACATTTCAGCGCCGACATCATTATGTTATGTTATGTTAAGTTCTTCCGGGAAGCTCAGCTCATGGTCAACTCAGCCATTCATCCAACTCTGGTTGATAAATGAGTACCTGGCTTGTCCAGGGTGTTGTGTAATGCAATAAAATGGTTCTGGCGGGTCAGCGAGCCAATGATGGTCGTAGAACTACCAGTGGCATCAAGTGTCCGGAAAAACTGACCTATCACCCCTCTCCCTAGTCGCCATGCTACCAGGACCGGCAATTACAACAAGAACAAGCTACAGAGTTCCGTCTGCGTGGTGACGAGGCAGTTCGCTGTAGCAGATACCAACCAGTGAAGTCTCTGCCTACTTCTGCGTAGCCTCACAGTGAACATACTTGTGTTAACTATCAACCAGTTATTTGTTTATCATTAATATATTTCTATCTCTCAAATGACGTGTGGTGTGTGTAATGTTGCGCGGGTTCTGTAATGTGACACTAATATGTATAATGGAAACTATTAACTTTAACATCAGGGGGCACTGTATAATATAATAAATGTGACTAACATTATCGCATCATTATTATGTTTCTATCTCTATGATGACGTGTGGTGTGTGTAATGTTGCGTGGGTTCCGTAATCTTATTATTCTTGTCACGTCAGGAGCAAATACCATAATCTGTGCGAGGTACGCTTGTTATTTGGGAGATCGCGGGATGTAGAAGCTGTACAAAGTGCAGGGAGAGAGAGGCCACTTGGGGTCCTCCTGTGTTATAATAGAGGACCCAAGTAATTGCTTATTCTGATGCATGTTGATCGATACTTGTCTGTTGGTTCATGCTCTTGAGCAGTAGTTGCATCGACGAATCGAAATTTCTCGTAGCCGTTCATATTCAAAACCTGGCCGTCAACCTGATGTAGTCCTATGATATATTTCTGCATCGAATTTGTTATAGCATTACACTGTTAATAAATGTATTTTCTAAAGCTTTGTTTGATTTTGAAACTCTTTCATCGTTCCTTAGTATTCAATCATATTCCTAGCCCTATTTCATTAGATGGTTAATCAGTTAGATATTATTAGAACAGAATAGAAGTGTCGGCTCTTAAGAAATAGGCCCATGGCCTGTTGCCAATTCTTAATTGTACTTTTCGTGACTTGATTCACAAGGGATCCGGCCTTTGGAACCCGATCTTTCCGTAACTGACGATTGATTGAGATAGCTGCTGGACTTATTGAGTTTTTTTTTCTTCTTCATTAACTGAACTAGAATTACTTAATTTTGACAGATGAACAACTCAAATGCTAAGAATAAGAGATTCTACTGTCAGGCAGGCTGGTATATAGAACCATGTTCTGACGGACTCGAAATAAGGCTTAACTCAGAGAGGATAGAGATGAGTTCTCTTGGTACTCAAGTCGGATGAACTTTCGATTGCTGCAAGCGACGGAAATAGAATAGAAGTGTCGGCGTTGAAGAAATAGGCCCATGGCCTGTTGCCGATTCTTGAACTTTTCGTGACTTGATTCACAAGGGATCCGGGCTTTGGAACCCGATCTTTCTATAGCTGACGATTTGAGTGATGAAAATAATTTCAGTAATGATGCATTAGGTTGTTGCATGTAAGATTATAAAAAAATTATTGTTCATAAAACTCCGTGTGCGTCTAATGTGAACTAGCAATTGACCGACAGGACAGCGTCGAGTTAGATTGCATTGTTTTCTTTGTACTTTGAACTTTTCTCAACTTGTTTGTTACCTCTTACTTGTCTTGAGAATTTTTGTGCAGCACCTTACTACGGTATTCATAAAATAATTAGTTCTTATATTTCACGTTTACTTGTTCGATATCGGTACCTGTGTGTCTTTGTTTCATGTAATGAGTAGACACAGAAACTTAAATTTACTGGTGTTTATCATAATTTCTTGTAACGACGGAAATTCCTCATTTTCGATAGGAGCAACATTTTATATTTTTCCGTTCTCTTGACTTGCATGAAGTTGAGTCCAGGAGTTGAACACATTAAATCAGAACTTTATTTTATGGTCAAGCGTCAACTTGAGAACTTATTTTGTATTAGGGCGAAATTAAAAAAATGTCCATGTCCATGTCCATGCACCGACACGAAACATGTTGAGGAATAAAATGCTAGAACATTGGTGGAGCTGTTAAGGTCATTGAAAATAATTATATATATATATATATATATATATATTGAAAATGAATGTTTGTTGCATTCGAAACGTCGTTAATAAAGAAAGACTACTTCCTGAAATTTGCCTTTTGATCTACCGTCATCTGAAGAAAAGTTCCATTCCCCGATAATATAAATCAACTAATTCTCTGGTCATCAATCGCACGTGTATAAACAATTGAATTCTGCCATCTAATACTAATATATATATATATATAAAATATTGAAATCGGTATTTCAAATAACAAAACTAAGATGAAAATGATTTACACTCTATTATGCTATGTTTAACTTCAATGAATACCCACGAAACAATATTTACGCACACAAGTTCCACAATTGAAAAAAACATTTGACTACGTGAAAAAATAGAACAAGGTCATGAATTTCAGGCCAAAAATCCCCTACAGTGATAATGCGAATCATTATAGGTTCATCATAACCAGTAAAACCGTTATATAATGTTTTTCATTGGTTTAAAAATCATTATACAACGGTTTCTCATTGTTTTAAAACCATAATTTAACGTTTTTTCTTGGTTTTAAAACCAGTAAATCCGTTATATAATACTCTTTATTGGTTTTAAAATCATTATATAACGGTTTTTCATGGTTTTATAACCATAATATAACGTTTTTTTCTTGATTTTAAAACCAGTAAAACCTGTAAAACTGTTATAGGTATAATGTTTTTTTATTGGTTTTAAAATCATTATATAACGGGTTTTCATGGTTTTAAAGCCATAATATAGCGATTTTCCTTGGTTTTAAAACCAGTAAAACCGTTATATGATGTTTTTTATTGGTTTTAAAACCATCATAGTCTCGTGGCAGGCTCCTTGGTAGTCTTGGGGCAGGCCTGGCTGTATCGTTGGTTAATGAAGGGCAGTTGCCGGCGACCAGTACGTGTAAAAGGGTCGTGCAGAGGAGGGTTAATTTAAGGAGGCTATTGAAGCGGCAAGTTGGGCCTGAAAACTGTTATAATGACGTTTGTGAGTATTGTTAGGATCGAATAGGCCAAACCTGGCCAGTCATTGATTCTAGATCTCACAAAAATTAACACAGCTTGCCGGACTTTCGGTCCCCTTGTTACTGCACCAATCATGCTGTTGTCAACCACCCGGCCACTTTGTAGATTTTGAATACATCTTTCACAGGAAGCTGGGATCGAACCTGCTACTCACGGTTCCAACTACACCCGGTTCCAACTTGACACCTGCCTGACATGAGTAACCGGAGCAATATTAGTAGTATATTAACATTGCCATTATAATATAATAATATTGATAATAATATTAGTAACCGGAGCAATATTGTCACAAGCCTACTTCCCAAAAAGGATACGTTATAGTGAGCGCAAAATGACTTGCACTGATGGTTGCCGCCACGTACGACAACTTTAAAATGTTCTCTGTTGCGTACAAACGTCCTCAGGTTGCTACACTCAACAGTTTACGTATAATTTAAGTTGAAAGTTCCGTTCCCGGAGTGACATACGGCTGTAGAGGGTTAAAATGTTCACTGTTGGGTACAAACATCCTCAGGTTGCTACAGTCAATAGTTTACGTATAATTTAAGCTGAAAGTTCTGTTCCCGGAGAGTGAGATATACGGCGGTAGAGGGTTAAAATGTTCTCTGTTGCGTACAAACGTCTTCAGGTTGCTACTCTCAATAGTTTACTTATAATTTCATATATACAATAGTTTAAGTATAATTTAAATTGAAATTTATGTTCCCGGGGGGCGGGGAGTGACATACGGTGGTAGAGGGTTAAGTATTCATAACTGTTACTACTGAGTCACCATGCATTGTGGCGAGGTTTGATTACTGTTCGAACCTTGATTCATTGTTCGATTGTTGGTCCCGACGATGTTGATATTGTGGTCATGTGATGTTTATTCAAATTTATGAAGGCTTCATAATCCCTAATCAACAAGTTTACTGAACTATTCATTGTATTTTTATTAAAGCAAACTATAAAAATTGCAGAAGTATTGAATGCATCAATCGGCTTTCCAGAAGTTTTATATGTACTTCAGCTGGGTAATAAAAATTACGTGCAGCAGGAAACATTTATTTCTTTTGCTAAATAATGCCATCGCAAACCTAAGCTCAAAATTTGTAAGCGAATTTCTTACATTTCGTTACTGAGAGCAACACAAAAGCAACAATTAGAATAACGATACATAGCGGGACTCAGGGACAAAGCTCTGCTATACTAATCCGGTCCAAGATCTCTGAATATTTTACGACGTTACAATTAATGTGTTTCCTTCGTTCTCTCCCTGTTAAATGTAATACTTTAATATTAACGTGTTTCTTGGTTACAGTAATTCTTAAACCAGATACCTTACCACTAATGTGTTTCTCGGTTACAGTTATTCATCCGCTTATTACACAACATTTATTGTGTTTCTTGATTACAATGAGCAATGAGAGACGGTTTGTCCAAAACACGATGCATCTGTTGAGCTTCTGTCGGTCATCCTCACTCAGTTCGGCCTGACAAAAGCTGGCATCATTGGCGTTTCAGTTGGAAAGTATAACCCATTAATTCTTAAAAGTGAACAATTATTCCGAAATCAGATAGGGTCTAATAAATGTCTTACTCGGTTACCATTTTAGCGAGGGTATACATGCATCTATCGTTATCAATTAAAGGTTCATTAGAGGTTCGTACAGAATATATTAACTTCGTATGCACTTGATCGTCCTAACCCAGCAGCGACGGTCTTTCCGTGGGTGCAGGAGTGGTCTTGATTCATTAACATTCGTCATGAAATTGTGGCAAAGCGAAGGGTTTTTTAGACTCTTCCTCAAGTTCAATTTTCAGTTCCACAAGTAGACCAGCAAAGTATCATGGATACCAGCATCATCATCCATAAGATATTGCTTTAAATCTTGAGAAAATTAGGAAATAAAAAATTAAATTAATTAAGCGATTCTAAAAAAATCTCGGGTTTGCCACTATGCTGATGATGATGAAACATTATCACTCATCAACACTCGTAATGTATAAATCATGATAAGAGACTGCCTATCCGCAGAACATTGTCTGCCTTGGTGTTGTTGCCATACATTGGTACACCCAATGACTTCAGGAACGATCGAATCATTCATGATCGGAAAATTAAACGGTAATGTAAGTCATGCAGCTGGTTCGTGACTAAGTTAGTGTAAAGATACCACTTTGTTTGTTTTGTTTCGTAAGTTTTAGTTTTCCGGTCAGTTTAGTTGACGGCCCTCCGTGGTTATTATCTGTGGCTGTGTTCTGTGCTCTCTAAGCCTTGGTTCAGCAGCCTCGTATATGTACCCTCTTGGATCAGCAGCCTTCTAGCCGTGAGAGTGTCACTGGGAACTAGTAATTCTAAATTTTTGCCACTGTTTCTACCATTATACTGTACATACGACTGAAAACTTACGTCCCCCAACACTGATACTGACAGACAGCAGAAAATTATCCTCCACCTCCGACAGCCCAATAAAAATAACCATACCTCCTTTGTTTGAGCATGATACCGGGAAAAGGACGATCATTGACAAACAGTACAAGGAATCATTCATTTCTGGACCTAGACCAAGAGAACCGAAACACTTCCGATATTTTCATAGACAACACCCTCTATCCATACACAAACAAAGAAACAGTGTTAGGAAAACATTTCGCCCATCAGTGATGAAAGTAATAAACATCAGCACCCAAGTAGTAAAAAAAGCAATGAAACTAAAAAACTACCCGAAATACACATATTTTGCCACCTCTCACCAACATAGAATGCACTTCATACCTCACCGTTGGTAGATCATCCCTCCTTTACGTCCCGACGTTGTTACACCCAATCAATATTATCCATATCCGAACTGATGACAGTACATAACAAAGCCCTTTGAGTTTACAAAGACGCATAATACTGGAGCCCATATCGCAGTATTATGCCAGACACACTGGACCGACTTCATTTTCTCTCAAACACTACACGAACAATGCGACATTCCACAATAAAAACAGCGCTTCACCAATGAGCACACAAAACTTTGTCCATCATAAAAACAGATGATCCCAACTCTTCTGTCAACTTATAAGTCCCCCCAAACGCGATAGCAAGGCAGCAGCGGCTATTTATCTACGCCAAATGACACGCATTAGGTCCCTGCCCCTGTACATGCAACCACTAACCACACAACCCACACCATCATCCAATACAATCATTAACCCACACCACCAGCCACACAACCCACACCATCATCCAGTACAATATGATTGGCTCGCTTAGCGTCGGCAGGTGTCGGCAACCTGGACCAGGCGTATGGGTCCAACTAACGCTGACGACCAGGCCCGAGTCACTGGAGCAGGGACCTCCAAACTATGGCCCGCGGGCCATATCCGGCTCTCTTCATAATTTCATCCGGCCCGCCGGATGAAATCGTGAAATGAATAGTTGTTGTACGAATGGCATTGCATAATTATTCAAAACTGGGGCCTGCTGACTGGTGGCGCTCAGCCCGAGTCAGTTTTCCTCTCTCTCGATAGTGCGACTAGAGATACTAATACAGGTAGGTATGCGTTGTGTATGACAACCAATCAGTTGTGTATAATTAATAACTGTATATTGTGGAGATGTTTTAATTTTTCCATTAATATACTTTAATATTTGAGTAAATAAAATACTGGCACTGATTTTGATTTCATTCCTTCGGCCCGCATAAATATGGGATATATATAATGTGGCCCGCACATTGAAAAGTTTGGAGACCCCTGCACTAGAGGGACGCGCAGTAAAGATGACACCGAAGACCTACCGACAACCCAGCATTACTCAACAAACCTCACTATCTGAGTCTCCATTTCCATTTCCACTTCCGGGCCGTCGATCCCCGTCAGGGACTTGCCCCCCCCCCCCCTAGCGAACTCTCATGATGTTAGAACAGCGAACTCTCGTGATGTTAGAACAGCGAACTCTCATGATGTTAGAACAGCGAACTCTCGTGATGTTAGAAGGAGCGAACTCTCATTGTGTTAGAACAGTGAACTCTCGTGATGTTAGAACAGCGAACTCTAATGATGTTAGAACAGGGAACTCTCATGTTGTTAGAACAGTGAACTCTCATGAAGTTAAATGAGTGAACTCTCATGATGTTAGAACAGCGAACTCTCATGATGTTAGAACAGCTAACTCTCATGATGTTAGAACAGCAAACTCTCATGAAGATAGAACCTGTCTCTTATACACATCTAGATGTGTATGGACTGTGTTGAGGGACTGTGTTGAGGGACTGTGTTGAGGGACTGTGTTGTCAGAGACTCGTACTCGATGACCTCTTCTTACTCGGCACGCTGTTCCTCTGCTAGCATCACTGAAGTGGTGCGCTCGATGGTTCGCCAGGCAAACTCCATGTCTTCCGACTCCGTGAAGCGGGAGCAAACCGCCACCCTGGACAACAATGAAAAAATATAACTCAGTACTCACTGCAGTGAGTGACAGAGAGCGCATTTGCTCAAAATCGACGAAAACGTGAAATCACAGACAGACAGACAGACGGACGGACAAACGGACATGACGAGCACAATTCTCATTTTTGGAAAAAAAAATGCCCTATTGCGCTCGCCATGTCCGTCTGTCTGTCCGTGATTCCACGTTTTCGTCGACGAGAAAATGCCGTCTCTGTCACTCACTGCAGTGAGTACTGAGTTATATTTTTTCCATAAATGAGGAAATGCGCTAAAAATAAGTGGTAAGTTTCTCGATCGTTGGAAACTTGTGTGACGAAAACAGTTCTGGTCGCCATAAAGCTACGGGAACTTTCGTTAGATATAAAATATAAATATTTAAATGTAATTTTTAGTAAAATAAACAATATTTAATGAAGTATTTGAGACATATTCAGTACAGGAGAATGCCTGACCTGAGGAAATATACGCCTCGTGCCTCTGAAGCGACCAGATGGATGTCGCCGTCTTTGTTAAGGCGCTGCAGCAGACGCTTGTTGAATGCGTTTTCGTCACGCACCACCTTGCAAAAAAAAATACTTTATGAACACTTATGTGCCGCAAATTTTAATTGTGTTGAATTCAAGTTTGCGTTATGTGATTTCTGAAAGTGTGACCGACGTGCAAGCATGAAAGGTGCAAAGCAATCGAGTAAATTAGGCAAGAGAAGTATTGTGCGCCCATGCATAGTTCGTTTCTTGTTCTCATTAAAAAAGATGTAGACCGGCTGTATAAAGCGGTGCCATTGAGGGGGACTGTGTTCATCATCACCTCACACCATCATGTGTGGGGTGATGATGAACTGTATTTACAGCACTGTGTGCTGTAAATAAAAAACTGTACATAACACATTAACTTTCAAGCAGGTTTCATTGAAGACCAGAGAATTTGTTTTATTCACAATTTTCTTATTAGTTTTTTTGTGTTGTAAAAAAACTAATTAGAAAATTGCGAATGCAACAAATTCTCTGGTCTTCAATGAAACCTGCTTGAGAGAAGAAATTCTGACAACCTAAACTAATTTTCGAAAACATTAACTGTACATAAAAAATATTGTCACCTCGACATGTGGCAGATCTGGTACACAAAATTCAGATGTTATATCGTAATTGCTTCGTTGAGGTCAGAATCCTAATGTTGGAGGAAAAACTTCACAAGAACGGGATCATCCAAGATTGTAACTGCTGAAACTTATAAAATATATTTATTTTATTTCGGTATTAGTCTTGAAGTTGAAATTTCTAAAACTTCAATAATTTCATACAACATCAACCACATTTCACACAATTGTTCGCCTCTATTTTCGATAAGGTAGTCGGTCAAACTTAAGTAACTATGTAACCTAGTTAAAACTCAGAGAGTAATTCCAAACTTCCCTTATAATTTTCTTAAATGTTTACAATCATAATGAGTGAGATGAATTAAGTGTACATCTGACCTTAACCCTGAAGCAGACGAGCCCCAGCACCGTGGTCTGACCTTAACCCTGAAGCAGACGAGCC
>NW_025940862.1:0-19652 GCF_000764305.2 Hyalella azteca
GACGCACAGGGATGATTCTGGTACCGTTGAATGCGTTGAAAAGTGAGCTTTAAGATGAGCCCAAAAAGTGGAAAACGCCTAAATTGAAAATTTTAGGTTAGGCGGTCCCCTTAAGCTGTTTATGCAGATTCGGGGTAATTGTTCGTAATAATATTGAAGGATCAAGGGTAATTAGGTAATTTTGTTGGGTAAGATTTGGGGTAAATGATTGGAAACTATAATTTAAGCTGTTTATGGAAAATGGCGCCATGCGCTCGGTCTCTATACTACTTTTAAGCCTTAATATTTTCCGCAGTAACGGATTTTGATTTCCACGGAACCCTTTTTACGCAAAAAATATCTTCTCTCTCTCTCTCTGGCCCCTGCAAACTGCGCGTTGTGAAACATCTGTTACATTACCTTCACGGCCCACCGTTCTGCGCCTACGGAGTGAGTTTTACTTAGATCTTGTAGGCAGAAAGACGTGCTGTGCCAGCCCCAATGCCCCATTACACACCAAAACCTTGAAGTAGAAAATATTTGATATTGTTAATACTCAGTTAATAGTATGCCAAATAAAGTCTTTTCCCCATCCAAATCAAATCAGCTTGCAAGTCATTTTAAAATCTTAACTCTAAAAATGTATATGTTAAAATTATCATGAAATCTAAGGTAGGTATGTTTAAACCTGGCATCAAAACCCCCAGAAAGTCCAAAATCAGGGGAAATTGCATAGGAGCAATTAGAGATGGAGGCCCACCCCAGCCCGGCAGCCACTATGCAGAGAGTGGATGAATATAGCAAGATCTTTGGCGATGCTTCTGTAGTCAAATTTTCGCCTTCAGAAGATCTTGCCGACACATTTAGATTGAAATTCTTGCATTTAATATATTTCTCAGTCTTCGGCCAACTATTTAGAAAAAAAGTAAAGTTTCCGGTACGTTGGATGGATTACGATGCAGCGAAGCTTGTCCGGAAATCAGTTGCGATGAGTTCCCGCAAAAAATGTAAACAACGTTTTTCGATTGCGTAGTTTCGGTCACATTAGAGCGGTCTGACTGCTTTATTACATGTTCAGTTGACACTTGCTGTACAATTGGACTGTTTTTAGGGTAAAATTAGTTATGTGGGGTAACACGTGCCTGCAACCTTTTAAATAAGTTTGTGGCTTGTAAATAGTTCGTCATTACTCAGCGTAAATGGCTTTTCATTAAAAATTACCCGGCAATGCATCTTTAAAATGGCCGGCGACACTTTGGGCTTAAAAATCCATATATTGGCGACGCTGCATCCACCCTCTGCATAGTGGCCCGGCAGCATAGTGGCAAAGCAGAAAGTTTTTTAGACTCTCCCTCAAGTTCATTTGTGAGTCCTATAAGCAGACCAGTAAAGTATCCTGGATACCAGCAGTATCATACATAAGGAAATGATATAAATCTTGGGTAAATGAGGAAATTAAAAATGAACTGATTCTAAAAAAGCTCTGGTTTGCCACTATGCCTGGCAGCCCCTGCCACCCGCAGAAGCCGCAAAGCACATGCGATAAAAACTTACTAATTTCAGACAAATTCTCCTCTTTTTATGGTCATTGGCTTGGGCTCTGGCACTCTGCTTAGTTCCTACTTCCTCAGGTGTGCCAAAGCACACAAAACATTTCATGAAGAAGAAAAATGATAAATAGGCCTAAGTGCAAACAATTGGGCAGAAGCCGCCTGTAAATTAGAGTTCTTAGAGGAAAATGCCCATGCTTGTAGTCAATTTCAGCTGTTTTTTATGGCCTGCTCATAGTCTTTTACTTGAAAAATTAAAACCAGCCTATTTTTGTCTTTGATTTTTGAAAATGCCTTGTAGTAGAACAATAGATTTTATTAATGGTATTTGGAAATTTTTGCTAACAATCCAAATTAGCAAACACTAATTATTTCTAACTAACTTTTTGATTGAGAATTTTCTTACATCATATTTCTGCAGAATCTCAATGGATGCAAATTCATCTCTACCTGCAGATTTGTCAAATCACAATAGTGATGAAGATGATTCCATTTTGAACCCAGATGAATTTGAGGTTTGTTTGAATAATTTTCATAACTAGGCATTTTACCCTTTTAATTCTACTTGTCATGGCTTGTGCTGAGTATTTTATTGTTATAATCTTGAACTTGAAGCTAGTTTATGTTTTGGTTTAATAACTCAAGCATTGATTTAAATATTGATGTTCACAATATAAGTAAACATAGAAATATAAGGAGGTAACTTTCTCTTTATTTTTGATTACAGTTAAATTTTCCATCAGGTTTTAGATATTGATGACAACCACCAAGAATCCATAGTTGATCAAGATGATGACAATGCAGAAGTTGGCATGGATGATGATGCAGATGAAGAACCCGATTTTTTGCCCATTGCTGAAGATGATTGTGAAACTATTGAGTCATCACTATTATTTGAGAAGAATGAGGGTAACTCTCCATTTGTCTTCATTTCTTCTAATTATCTATACAAATAAGTTTTCCAGGAAACGGTTGATGCATTTTAAACTTCACTTACACCATTTTCCAGAGCAATTGGTTTCAATAGATATATTAGTGTACATGATGAAACGTGTTGCACAATAACCCTACTTGTCAGTTATATATATATATTTGGTCTTTCTTCTATTTGGTGTTAGAAGAATATCAAACAAAACTACATGCTGTAGCAGTTCTCATATGAAAACAGATATACTGTCTGTAGACTAAAGGCTAAGTAAGGTATATGAATGAATTTTTACTGTTAATAATCAGTTTATTCAATATTAGAGCTTTTATGTGAAATTTTAGAGCTGTCTAACCAGTTTCATACTTCACCTCCTGCAATAGTACATTGATTAATATAAAAAATGTTTATCATGACAACATGATTTTGCACACTGTGACAAGTTTAATTTTGAAGTATTTGAGCTATCAGATTCAAGTCAGTTGTAATATTTTATTTTCCTCCTTCAGATAGTGTATTGTGCTGCTGTGTCTCCCAGTGTGGCAGTCTTATTGCAACAGGTGGCTTAGATAACTCAGGCTATGTCCTCAACTCCTACACGGGCAATGTACTTTTCAAATGCACAGGCCATTCTGTAAGTAGTGATTACTATATATAAACATAGAATGATTTCTGATAAGGCACTGGCTATGTTTCAGGTGCATTGAAATTTCCATTGATTATTATGTTGAGCAAATAAATCACTATTTCAATACAAGCATTTGAATTTGCATGAAACATGCTTAATGGCTATCACTTATTTTTTACTAGGTGTGGAGGCATTAACTTTCAAAATAAACTTGCCAATATGTTGTCAGTATTTGCATATTGCATTAGAATATTGCTAACCATTGTGCCCAATGGTAATGCAAGTCATGTCTATGGCACTCCAAACTTGTATAGGTATAAATGTTAAGAGAAGAGTCAGATAAATATGGCCCAATATGTCAGAAAATGAGGACAAGCCTCATTGGCCTCATCTGTTGAACTCCTCCATTGTATCATCAGTATCATTGTGCACCAACAAGCCAGTGTAAATCCGATACTGTTTGAATTCTCTACCTTTCTACATAAGTAGAAAAATAAGTCTTGTAATTTTTTCAGAAACAAAGGTAAAAAACCAGAGTTGGGTCAACAATTCCATGAACAGTGCAATTTGTATACATATATGGTCTGATAAGTAGTCAATACAGTAATATAAATAACATTTTTCACTTTGTGATTGACAGGAAAGTGTTGAATTTGCATATGTGAGCCATGACAGCGAGCTGGTGGCTACTGGTGATCTCGACGGTCTGGTGCAAGTGTGGAGAGTGAGGAATGGAGAGTCATGCTTCTCCTTTCACACCGGCAGTGAGATGAGAGTAAGTGTGTTGGCTCATAACATCTTCTCTTATTTTAGTAAATTTTAAATGATTTTCTGCTTGAAACTGTTGTAAAACTATCATCATTGAGTTAAAATATTCAGTTGCTCTTTGAAACGTTCTAAAAATTTTGCACAAAATATTATTTAAAGGTACAATATTGCATTTGTTACTAGTTACAATATTATGTGTTATTAATGCTCATATAATTAATTCATGACCATTTGGTGTGGATACAATTGATATCCAAAGAATGCGCTATGACAACTAACATTGGTTTTCCCAACAGTGGCTGGAGTGGCATAAGAACAGCCATATTCTCTTTTGTGGCACCGAGAGTGGCGAAGTGTGGGTGTGGTTGGTGCCTAAAGGAATAACAAAAACTCTCGCCAACCCTGGCACTTCTGTTGAGAGTGGCTCTTGTACGCCAGATGGTGAGGGTTCATTCCAATACTTGCTTACAAAAAGTAATGACATACAGTGGGGGGAAATAAATATTCGTACACTTGAAAAATAGTATTTTATGTATGTAAGTACACAAACTTAACAGGAAAAGTGATTTAAATTATGTATAGAGACGCATAGTATTCAAAAATACTATCAAAAGAAATTAAATCTCAATGCAACAAAAAACAATGCAACATGTTCACTTTTCGGGGTGAAAAAAGTATTCGTACAAAACAATAAATCCGCATTATTTTAATTTAATACTTGGTTGAATGCGTCTCTATACATAATTTAAATCACTTTTCCTGTTAAGTTTGTGCACTTACATACATTAAAATACGATTTTTCAAGTGTACGAATATTTATTTTTCCCCCACTGTATCTGTTGATGATAAAAATTATTTTGCATCAGATTCATGTATATTGAAATATATACTATTCATGAATTCTCCAAAATACCAAAAAAAATCCTCCATAGTTCTAAAAATATTTCTGGAAGAATTACAAAAATTACAATTTAAGAGGAAAAATTTTGTTGAGGAATATGAAAGGTGATTATGAGTATGATTATAGTATTGAAGTTTGGTGATAATTTTAAGTTGAGCAAATTTCTCTTTAAAGTTGATTGATGTGAGGTTTTAGTTTTTTATTGCCTCCTATGATTCTCTGAATACAGTATGCTGTTGACTTCTAATGTTCCAATTAGCTCTTAAAAGTTCTTTTCAGTTACATTATTATAATTCTCAGTTGAATGAGTGACTGGTTGATATCCAATTGTCCAGGCAAGCGCGCCGTGGTGGGCTACAGCAATGGCTCGGTGCGCGTGCTGGACATAAAGAGCGAGGCTGCTGTGAAGCTAGACCCGCTGAGCAGTTTCAGTGACGCCGTTATTGCGGTGGCCTGCCACCCTGACAACGTCATTGCAATCGCTGGTTCACAGGACGGTGACGTCAAGATCTTCAACACAAACACCGGCAAGGTGATGATGACTTGAGGAAGTGTATGCTGTGAAGAAGATAGTTATTTATGTTTATTATTATATGAACCAATTTGTTTTTATGGTTACTAGATTTCTATTTTCTGAATATATGTTGCCCATATTAAAATTCTATGATTTCACTTTTTATTTTTGATGTTTGTTAATTGTGTGAATCAATTTGTAATATTAATATTTTTTTATTCATGCGCTGTATGCGAGTTAGAAATGAACACTCTCGACTGATTGCCAAAATTTTTTTACAGGCTATCCATAACCTCAGTGTGGAACAGTTCAACTCAGGCGAGAAGCAGAGTATTGAAGCTGTTGGCTTCTGTTCGAGCGTTCCTCACCTGGCCATGTTTGCTGATGTTCGAGGCACCATCGTTATCTATGATACTAACAATCAGGTGAGATTGTGGGATGAATTTCTCTCATCAGGAATTATTTACCAAGCCCATCAGAATCTTAAAGTTCTGAAGATTTGTTCTCCAAAGTCGGCCTTCATTGCAACTTCCTCGCGATACCATTCTTCAGTGTTGATTATTCAATACCAAGTGCAGAATCCAATTTGGATCACGAGTGTTCTTTTGTATATGTTTCAATGTTATGGACAGATTTTTTGCAGCCGAAAACCTTGATAATTTTGACTTATGGTTATAATTTTTATTATAAACGACACGGTCAATGTCATTCAGTATATAACTCTCCTCGCGGACCTAATGGTCTTACAAAGTTAGAAGTTGTGATCCAATTTCAAAATTACTCGCAAGACAGAAAATCTGTCACAAGATGTTCAAAAATGAACAAATTTTATATTCATTGCCTCCAGGTTGCACGCCACGTTATCCGAGTGCCTGCGGGAGTGACGCGTTTCTGTTTTCCGTCTTCATCGTCTTCCGTGTTCGTTGGCTGCACCGACGGCGTCATCCGTCATTACGACGCACTCACGGGCAAACTTCTAGCTAAACTCGTGGGGCATTCATCGGAAGTTATGAGCCTCAGTCTAGATGGGTCAGTCGTAGATAATTGCAAATGACGAGAATATGGAACAAAGATTTTATTAGACTTAGATGAATGTAAGAATTCGACGAATGCGTTGTACTGTGGATATTTGACATTATTAGCTATTCGTTTTTAAATTTCACAATTTGACATTAGAACAATTACTCAGCGTTGATACTTTCGATAGAATTTTAGAAGCAGTCATTGTGTGCAGATTCTGTCTAGTGGTTTTGCAAAACAACATCTAGCCGCCTACAGAGACCAAATTAGAGTTTATTGATGCCATGATTTGTGTTGCAGGAGCGGCAGTATTTTGGCGAGCAGCTCGAATGACAAAGTCGTCAGGATATATAATGTGAGCAGCTGCAGCAAGAGCTGACCGTCGCAATAAACAATAATCATGTGCCAACTTTTTTTTTCTCCACCGGTCTGCATTGCGTCATACGTCTTTAAATGATGACTGCTTTTACAGCAACGTGTATAAAATTCGCCTTGCAGTACTATATTCTATATACATATAGAATATATAGTGTTTCGTAGCCACGTAATAATACATTCTTGCAGTCCGTTTCACTTGGTAGTTCAGATAAATCATAATGCAGTATAAAATTTACTATACATAAGTACAGAATGGCGGAGAGCAAAAAGCTAACCACTCTTTACCCAATCAAGACTCGCTTCCAACAAAATTCTCATGAAATTTATGTGAATGTAAGTGGCTGTCACGAAGATGCAGGAATTTCAATTCCTAGTTTTTCTAAAGTCCATTTGAAGTGCTGGGGAAGAGGTGCAACGAAAACCAAGTCTTTTTCATTATCGTAGACTGGCTTCTTTTCATCATTAGGTCCGCCTTGTTGATTTTCCCGCACCTCCAATGAAGTGACTGTAGGACTCTCAAGTTTGGTGTCGTTGAGCGACGTAAAGCAGCTAAGATCTCGTTCCTTTTGATTGGCTGGTTTTCTCTCATAGAAGCCAGATAGAGTCACCGTGCGCAAGTGAATCATCAGAGGTATTAGGTCTTGAATTGACGGCATCAAGTCGAGCTCTTGCAGCAGCTTGAAGTTATACGGCTGGTAAAATGAAGTTTAATTAAAAATTGCTGATATTCACATACACTGCTAACCACGCAAGATGAAAGTTTGATACTACTCCCACATTTATTTAATCCTGCGGAAAGAAATACTCGCGACAAGACGGAGCTCGCTCAAAACAGATCATTCAAACTTTCTTCAAGCACCCTTTTTTTCCAGAACCAATTTTAATCAGAGTAATTATTCATTAAGCGCTATAAATTTCAAGCTTCCTCGAAGAATGCTCCATAGAGCTGAATTATGTTGCTAGATGCTCTACACTCACTGGTATATTTTTGGCTCGAGTGTGCGGTACAGGAACTGGCGTGTTCAAGAGGTAGGCAACCCTCGTCCCGAACAGATGGTCGCCCAGAGGAGGGGCCAGGTGGTGAGAGAGCCACACTCTCAAGCTGTGGTGCATCGTTCGGGTCACTCCCACCTGAGAACGTACACCAAGTGTCGTGAACGAAAGAATTTATTTTTTATAGAAACTGGGCACTGCTGTTATTCTGATGCTGGATGCATATAACATTGCTATGCCATTATGCCCCAGTATATACCGTCACGACTGGCTTCACTTATGAGTAAGACTGATTGCATATTTTCACGGTCCCTTGAGTAACGAGCTCAAGATTTAAACTTCCACAAATATTCCGGTCCATCTATAAGACCCTATACTTTAATGGCGTTGATATTACTGACACGATCACGCAGCCTAGTCCTGATTTTGCTTAGTTCATGCATGCGTTTTCGTCGTCATAAAAGAAAAATTATTTTTTTTTCAAGCATTATTGACGCAATTTCAAAAGTGAATCATGAGATAAGTTTATTCCATTTTGACTGACTCATCAGCTATTATAATAGAACCGACCTGTACCAGAGCAGCCCCCAGTGGTACTGACCTGTACCCGAGCAGCCCCAGTGGTACTGACCTGTACCAGAGCAGCCCCAGTGGTGCAGACCTTTACCAGAGCAGCCCCCAGTGGTACTGACCTGCACCAGAGCAGCCCCCAGTGGTACTGACCTGCACCAGAGCAGCCCCAGTGCTACTGACCTGCACCAGAGCAGCCCCCAGTGGTACTGACCTGCACCAGAGCAGCCCCAGTGGTACTGACCTGTACCAGAGCAGCCCCAGTGGTACTGACCTGTACCAGAGCAGCCCCCAGTGGTACTGACCTGCACCAGAGCAGCCCCCAGTGGTACTGAGCTGCACCAGAGCAGCCCTAGTGCTACTGACCTGCACCAGAGCAGCCCCAGTAGTGTTGCTCTCAGCCAGCGTCCAATGTGCAGCATAAAAACGGTCAACAAGGCGATTTTTGATGCGTCGTAAACTGGGAGTAAACTCCAACACTGACTGACATAAAAGAAACATGTAATATGAATTTGAGCAAATTATTATTATTTGTATTGATTTCAAAATTTTTACTTTCGTTTGAGAAATAGTAGTAAAGTTACTCATGAGATTGCAAATACCAGTTCAACGGTGAATTTATTAATAGGTATATCTTTTAGAAAAACTGGTCTTAGAAATCTCTTGTTAGACTGCCCTGATTTATCCTTGAGGATGGAATCATATATACTGAAAAAAATTGGTTTGAATTATGAATAAATGCATACAAGTATTTGATCTCACCACTTTGACTGAAGAGTCAATTACTTCAGCTCTGAGAGCTGCTTGCCTGTAGCTTCTGTCTTTGGGGTATGCTCGGTTCCGTGTTATGCACCAAAATTCTTTTGGACACACTTGCAGTTTCACAGATTTTTTTAGACAGTATTTCATTTTGTTGCCGACTTTGGCTTTTTTCGCAAGTATCAGAATTCCACTGTGCCACCTGCAAAACAAGTATTCCCTTATGTAAGGACATGTTCCAGTTTACTTTCATCAGCTGAACTCAAAAGATAAGTGCAAGTGATGAAGTTAAGAACCATGTAGCAAATTCATTCTAATTCAATTTTATTATCACAAAAATCTTCTGCAACATGCTTAAATAATACACTGTTCAACCCATACTGACTATCAATGAATAGACAGTGGGACTGACAAAATGTGGAGGTTTTGCTATTTTTTTAAAATTGAGACTGTATGTTGCAGTACCGTATCTTTGATCCTTAAAGTAGCAAAGTAAATCACGTATATTTTGTGCATCTCACTTTTCAGGTGCCACTACAACAGAAAGATAATTCTCCTTGGTGATTTCCTTGATGATAGGGAGAACATCTTGTAGGGTGAATGGAGGAGGTGCTGGACCATAGCATGTTCGTGACCCAGTATGAACTTGGCCAACACCGTAAGGCTTGTTCAACACAAGAAGATCATCTAGAAATGAGAGTAAAATGTAAATAATATACGACAATTAGACTGTTGAAAGTAAAGCAGCATTAATTTGGTTAAACATATTATACAGCTCACAAGCTCAGCTGGTTAAAAAAATAATATAAATTGGTAAAAGATTTGATTGTGATCTTAAGCTTTCATAATATTTAATAACTCCTCTACATGGTAACTTAGCAGAATCTTAAGTTTTGAGTACTGAGCAAATCATACTTTAAGTAGGTACTCTACCATCAAACCTACTATCAAAATTTCAATAAGGTAACTTGTATATTTTCTGAACACTTGAATGTAACAATAGTATTCATTTCAGGCCAAAAATTACAACATTCTCATTAAAAGGTGTTGAATTCAGTGCAATCACTCAATAATTACTGATGGTGGTGAAATGTTTTTAACTTACAGAAATTGATTAATTAAATAATCAATGTAACAAATGCTCACCATTGTTGAATATCTGAGACTGGAGGAGATGTTCTGCCAATTCAACTTTTGTACTCCAGGGGTAGATGGAAGAGAAGAAATGAGATTTTACTTTGTTTTTGTGCACATAGTCTTGATCCTGGCCTTTTGATCCCTGATGCTTACAGGCATCCTTTTTTGACTGAGGCTTTTCTCCTGGCAGCCCTGAGTTAGACTTTGTGTTCTGCTGCCAAGACTTCTCTTGGGCTTGCACAGACAACTTCTGAAATTTAAATATTTTAATTTTACAAATTTGACACAATAGGAAAGAAAAATGTATCAAAAATTTCTTTGTTGAATGTCAACAAGGCTGCATAAAGGTTACAATACTGCCATCCTTTACAATAATTACAATGATCTTTGTTTCAGTGATTTAGGTCAAGTTTTTCATTCTAAATTTCCCATATTATTATTTATATTGGCCCATACTTGATGAAAACTCAAATAAATGATAGCTAAGAAAAAAAGTTTCCTGACCCATTAAACATGAATAAAAAAATTTAATTCCACAGAAAAAAAAATTAAATCCAGAACAAACTATTTTCTAAATAAATTTAATAGAGAAAAAAATTGCTTTAATTAATCCATTTTAGCTAGATGACTGAAAGTGATAATCAAATAATTAGCAACAAAAAATGTTAGTACAGGTCTTTCTTTTAGTATCATTATACTAACATTGGCCCTGATGTAATTCCACCACGAATGCTGTAATGATGAATCTGTATGGCTGGGAGACAGCAGGGTTGCTTTGCACACAGGCCTCACTACAGGCACCAAGTGGTGCTGAATGCACATGCAAAGTCTGTTATATGTCTTGATGTAATGCATGGCAAATATTATGCAACAATTACATATATTTGAAAATTGTTTTTTCAAGATCCTATGAAATGGATAAAAAATATGTTATTACATATTAATAACAGCCTACACAACAATACCAAGCTGGGTTTAAGTGACCTCCACAAATTACAAACAAGCAGCATTGATAAATATCTGGTTAATCCAGCAACGTTTGGAAGCCTCTGTTGCTGAGCTTCACTCTTGTAAACTGCCAAAGCAGTGATAGGTATATCTTAGCCTGGGACTGCTAAGCAGTGTGGAATTGTAGAGGGGTATTAAAATAACCAAAACACAGAGCATATTGAATAGGCCATCACAC
Organism: Hyalella azteca; assembly: GCF_000764305.2. Lineage (NCBI taxonomy): Eukaryota > Metazoa > Arthropoda > Malacostraca > Amphipoda > Hyalellidae > Hyalella > Hyalella azteca. Next base: position 11,309 of record NW_025940862.1, read on the forward strand.
AATCAATCACAGTCTGTATAGGATGACATCACAATCCTATAAACCAATCAGAGTCTGGAGTGGATGACATAGAGCCTCAACCAATCACAACTGCAACAGGACATGTATCTGCCCAAAAATTACAGAAACTTTACGCATTTTATAGTATTCCAGAATCCAGCTAAGCTAAGTATTGCTGCTAAGTCTGAATAGCATAAAGACAATTTTCCTATTAGTTTTTTCAATATATTGAACAATGTCTTTCATTCGCACTGGTAAATAAAAAATCAGGGTAATACCAAAGGACATTTTTCTTTTGTTGACAATGTTTGAATGTCTCAATCGTTCATCATCAAGATATAAGACGCATTGAATGATGAAATTTTGATCTACACAAGTACAAAATCATGTAAATAGGATACTACTCAAAAATCAGGCTCACAACTATGGCTTCACTGTGGTATACGGTTCAAATAATAAAAATAGAAGAGGCCATTGGCCAATGACAATTCAACACTACAATACTACTTCAATTGTTTAAACTATAGGAGAAGAATGGGCAACTCAAATTTTCATGTACTACCAAGTACCAAATTCTCTAAAAAAATAGAAAACAATCTTTCATGTGAGAATCTCATCATTCTATTAAAATTTTAATAAATTTCATTGGAGGGTTGATATCTTTGTTTTTTCTAAATAATCTAAACTGCAGAAGTTGAAAATTTTGTGAAATGACACATTTGAATACTGCTACCATCAAACAGGGTAATAAGGGATGGTTTTGAGCATTTTTTGTTAATAACTTCTTACCATGAAACATTTCAGAAACGAGTTTGGGCTCATCTCAAAGCTCTTTGCAAGGGCTATCGAATGGCATCTCCAAAAAATTCTATATGCTATACATGAGGCACCAGGTGCAAAATAAAAGCGTCCCAAATTACCCCTGGGAACGGGGTAATCCGGGACACTTGCAATAAAACTTAATTTTAAAACGTTTGAAGCATGCAGAGTATACTCATCCATTACTAACAGTATTCTGAAGTCCTCCTCTTTCATTGTAGATAATGTAGATGTAGATGAAATGATATTTTCTGTGATTTTTACTTGTTTTTCCTTTATTGATATGATATTACCATGCCATTGAGCATTTACAACCTTGTCCACTGCAAGCTTCATTTAAACAGCCCTATAGCGCTTCTTCTGTATCTGTAAGCTTACAGGACGGCTTGTAATTTCACACCATTTTAACTAGGTTAAGTGAATTCACTATAAAAAAAATAATTGTAAAAAACATACCTGAAACAGAAAGGAATGTTTTAGTGACAACTGAACTATCATATGTTTTGGAGAAATAAATCATAGTTTAGGTCAATTACTTTTCATTCTATGATGCCCGGTGCACAATTCTATAGATGACATTCTAAGCACAATTTGGGATGACCGATGATGCACCAATTTTTCTACAAGTGAAATTCTTTTCGCTGAGCAAGGTAAATGTAATCAAAATTCTTTGTTGTTTATCAATTTTTTTGTTAATTGGAGCCTATGCTAACTGAAGTTCTACTGTAAATGCATTTTTAAGGGTGTCCCTTATTACCTCGTTGCACGGAAATAGCTTCCATTTATTTTGGGAATGAAATTCTGTCAATCGCGTTTACAAGCCAACACCTGTGTGCAACTTTTATGTAAGTAAAATTTTTTAAGACGGCATATATTTTTCTTTGCTCCAGACCTTAGTAGAGGTACTCTTCCAAAATCTCACTTTTCACACTTTTTTTCAGCAATTTTTTGGAGATTGTAAATGTATGATTTCTGAACTAGATTTATACATAATAGATAGTAATAAATGTTGAAGTTTACGCCACTATTTTTTAGTTTTGCAGCCACAACATTTCTACGAAATGAGGGATACACATCCCGATTTACCCTGCCCGTCCCTTATTACTCCATTTGATGGTATTTCTTCAATCAAACAAAAATACCTACATTACATTAGAGCTGCAAGATTTCATACCTACTGAAAATATGATAGTATAGCTGCAATATTTCAGAAAAAGTAGGACTTTTCCCAGTTAAGCAAATCATAGTTCTGCAGGAAAAAAAAAAAACCTTGTCATCTAGCTCATTTATTCATATATCATTACACTGGATATGAATATTCCCAGTATGTAATTTGAAACTTATATTGTTAGGTATACTAAAAGCTCCTTCTTGAAATCTAAAATAAAAAATCCTGATTGTCATTTTTCAGCAGTTAAGGATCCCTTGCCCACAAGTTAGCATTGTGTACAACCATAAATAAAAGGTGAAACGCTCAAGCAGAATGATTTGTGCTAAAGTTAATGGAAAAACAAGCAACAGACATCATATTGAATTTACTGTGTAGAGATATGATATTGGCTCATGCAGTTTGTGGCAAAAAGACCAGACTGTTCATCTGAGTTATTGGTTCAAGAATGGCAACTTTATATCCTTATGAATGGAAGTGATATATACCTATATGCATTTCACTTCACAACATCAGTTTATGTTTTTACCAAGATAAAGCTTGATGGAGTCAGAAAAACACATTGGATAACAATACAGTTAAAACAAAGCCAAAGGCAAAGAAGGAAGCCCACCAGCATTTTTTACAGACTCGTATTGCATTGATGCTGAGTATAACCTGTATGCAAGAGTTCAAAATCAAGCTAAAAAAGCTTGTAGCACTGAAGTGAAAAACTTTGAAAAAGATATTGCCAAAAAAAAAAAAAAATAACAACCTGAGAGCCTTCTTTTTGTATGCTAGTTTGAAGTGTAAGACAAGGAATGGTATTGCTGATTTGAATGTATATCAACAAAAGATATCTTCTGAGGAGGGCAAGGCCAAAATCAGTTTTTTAGCAACATCTTCGCAGATGAGGACTTGAACAGTACTGTAAAATAGGGTTACTTTGACCGGCGGGGTAACTTTGACCACTTTTCATTTTTTTAACAAAAACCCCCAAAACTCAAAAACGATTTGACATAGAAAAATTTTGTCAATGGCCATCAAAGGCCTAATACAGCAATCCCTTGGTTAGCACGGTTTTGAATACCGCGGTTTTGATTAACGCGGAAAAAAAATTTGCGACCTACCCTTAATCTACGCTTTGCCAGTTTTGATTAGCATGACTTTTTTTTCACAACGCATCATTTTCCTGCCTCTAGCCAGAGGTGTTACGTTCGTAACGTATTGTTACTTTTTGCTTATTAGATCTTATGTTGTTACTTTTGTTACGACTTTTGGAAAAATTCGCCAAATGTTGTTACTTTATGAATTTCAGCCAATAATTCTTTAAATAAGGTCCCGTTCTGTAGGCACTTGTGCTGACTACAGAGTCGGTTTAACCGTGCCTTGTCTTGTTCATAACTCGAATGGTCGAGTTCGGCAATGTTTGCCGGTAAGTGCGCCATGCCGGTGCTCTAGTTACTTGTTAGCCTTCAACTGGTCAAGATTGCTGCCATATCTACTGCTCACTCTTATCAAACTACATAATTTTCCTTGATAAATTACCGTCATAATTATGGACAAAAAGGGAACGCTTAAACGTAAAAATATCACTTTGGAGACTAAGCTTGAAATAATTAAGCGTTTTGATAATGGTGAAACGAAAACGAAGATCGGTGAAGACCTAGGGTAGACCCAACTGAAGAGAAGTAGACCCAAATGAAGAAAGAAGCATGAATGTTTGCCGTGGCCTGGATTGGCAAGTGAATTGCTATTGCACAATTATGCAGGAGAGAAAGAAATCTACTGTGCAATTGAAATTGGATTCGTTTTTCAGTAAAAAATAAATGTTAATTCATTCGCATTTCTTTTATTTATTTCCCCTATTATTTAGAAAAAAAATATGATGAATTTTAGTGGAAAAACAATTATTATGTAACTTTGCTATTTTTGAGGATTTATTATAATTATTCCCATATATTCTTAAGTTTGATTAGCGCGGTTTTGCTTAACACGGTAAAACTCAGGGATTTATTAACCGCGTTAATCAAGGGATTGCTGTACTGAGGCTACGTAACACAATAGAAAGATTTAAAAAGTTTGCATATCTAATAGGTTAAAAAATTAATAATGTGACCCACAAAAAAGAGCTATTATTTAAAGCCTGTCAGAGTACCCCCTCCAATTTTTTTATTTTTCGGTAAAATAACTCCAGGTTTTGATGCATTGTAGTAGAACTCTTCTAGTTACATGTGCAAAAGACAAATTTTAGGAAAGTGTCATAGTTTGCAAATGGTGGGCGCCGCCCCCCAATGGGGAAACTTTGACCACCTAATGGCAGCCGTGACAGGGTAACATTGACCGGCTTCGAAATTAAGTTAAAATTACCATAGGTATATACCTATATAACATATTTTATGTTTGATACACCTATTAATGTTTTTTTCTTTATGTTTCAGACTCTACAGAGTCTTATATATGGTAATTTTAACTTAATTTCCAAACCAGTCAATGTTACCCCGTCACGGCTGCCATTAGGTGGTCACATTTCGCCCATTGGGAGGCGGTGCCCCCCATTTGCAAACTATGACACTTTCCTAAAATTTGTCTTTTGCATATGTAACTAGAAGAGTTCTACTACAATGCACCACAACCTGGAATTATTTGGAGTTATTTTAACAAAAAATAAAATTGATTTTACCACCCGGTCAAAGAAACCCTAAGAGCTGGGGTAACAAAGACCATCACTTTTTTTGAAATTACATCAAAACTATGAGAGGCAGGAGCCAGCAATTTATGGTGAGTAAAGCTAGAGTATAGACCTGTATTTTGCATGTTTCAATTTAAGTTTAACTTATCTAGTAAAAAATGGCATCATTTTGAAAAAAAAAATGATCAAAGTTACCCCATTTTACGGTATTCCAGATATTGAGGAGTGACCAGTGAGCTTGAAATCAACTAGTTTTGAGATACACAAAGAGGAGGTTCTCAAGCACCCTGCCTTCCTGAATCCCAACAAGTCATCTGGATCAGATGGTTTCTACCCTACTTGGGTCCTAAGATTACTCAACCAATTAGCAACCATCCTGGCTGGCCCTTCAACAGTATTCTTTCAAAAACCTTAATCAAAGGGACTTTGCTGGCTAACTGGAAAAAACTCAAGTAACACCATTGATCAAAAAAGGTGACAAAAGCAGCCCTGGCAACTTTTGCCCTGTCAGTCTGACAAGTGTTGTTTGTAAGCTGATGGAATCTGTTGAGAGATAGGATCATCAATCAATTGACTGCTCACCATCTCTTACCAGATTGTCAACATGGTTTTATTGCCAGTAGATCCTGCACCACTAACTTATCATCTACGTTGAACAATTGGACTCGCCTGCTGGACAAAAGGGAGCCAGTGGATACATTGTACCTCAATTTTGCCAAAGCATTTGACAGTGTTCCGCATGAGCAGCTGCTGGCCTGTTGCATAAAGTGAAGTCTTTGGGAATTGAGGGAAACATACTCCAATCACCAATGGGAATGGATCAGAGATTTTCTAGTAGGTAGACGACTTAACGGTAAACAAATTAACAGAATCATGTCAGACTGGGCAGTGGGCATCAGTGCGCAGTGGCATGCCACAAGCCACAAGGAAGCATTCTTGGGCCTATTTTGATTGTTGCTTTTATAAACGATGTGTGTCCAGCTTGTGCTCCTTGTATGCCAATGACACAAAAGTTCATAATACAGGGTAGGATGCGTCAAGAAAGCGCAATTGCAAGATGATCTGACAGTTTAGTTAACTGGGCTGATACGTGACATGGATGATGGAAGATGCAGTTTAATGTTGACAATGACCCATGGTGCAGAGGGTGGATGCAGCATTGCCAATGTATGGGTTTTTAAGCCCTAAGTGTTGCCAGGTAATTTTGAGATGCGTCGCCAGGTAATTTTTAACACATTTTTCTTAGCTTAGCTTCGCGTTTGTTTGTTTGTTTGTTGTTAACATTTACAACAAAAATTAGCCCACTTCTGATTGCTCTAGAGATCTGAAATTCGGCATGCAGGCTATTTTCGCCTAACAATTTCAGATACAATCATAAAAACTAGCAATTAGAGAACTAAATTAGCTTAATTGAGTAAAGTATATATGATTAGTATATATATAGTATGACGTGCGGGCGCTGACGTTATAGACGAGCAGGCGCTTACGCTGCGTATCATCGATACGTACGTCAAGGCAAGTAAATTGGCTCGCAACAACGTTTTTCATGTGTAGCAACGGACTAAAAAGAAGAAAATAAAATACTTAAAAAAAACTTTTTAAAAAAACACGTTTTTCTTGTGGACTAAAAAGTAGAAAATAAAATACTTAGAAAAAAACTTTTTAAAAAAACACATTTTTCTTGTGGACTAAAAAGTAGAAAATAAATTATGGCTCGCCCCAAAAAACGTGTGTCGGACGGGCTGTACGTTCGCCATCAAATTTCCAAAATTCGTGTGTTGTGTGCTTTTCGCTTTTATCATAAATCTGCTCGACACACGTTTTTTGGGACAAGCCATAATTTATTTTCTACTTTTTAGTCCACAAGAAAAACGTGGTTTTTTAAAAAGTTTTTTTTTAAGTATTTTATTAATGAAAAGCCATTCACACTGAATAATGAAAAACTATTTACAAGCCACAAACTTATTTACAAAGTTGCATGCGCGTGTTACCCCAAACATAGTGGCAAAGAGAGAGTTTTTAGTCCCAAATAACTAATTTTACCCTAAAAACAGTCCGATTGTACAGCAAGTGTCAACTGAACATGTGTCCGATTCAGTGTCAACTGAACTGACTGCTCAAATGTGACCGCAACTATGTAATCGTAAACTTGATGTTTACGTTTTTCTGGCGGGAACTCATCGCAACTGATTTCCGGACAAGCTTCACTGCATACTGATCAATCCAACATACCGGAAACCTTACTTTCTTTAAATAGTTGGCCGAAGACTGACAAATATATTAAATTAAAGAATTTCAATTTAAATGTGTTGGCAAGATCTTCTGAAGGCGTAAATTTTGCTACTGAAGCGCTGCTAAAGATCTTGCAATATTCATCCACTCTCTGCACAGTGGACAATGACAAGTGTAAAGTACCTACTTCACCTGGGAGTTTAGATTACTTTAGAGTTTAGAACTTAGAAGAACAATGAACAGCAAGATTACAGTATGAGAACTTTGAGAAGACATGGTTGCAACTTGCAATGAGAGAGTAATGATTGAAAAGTCTAGTGTGGAAAAAGATCTCGGAGTTTACTTATGTTGACAATGAGCTGAAATTTTCTAAGCATGTTGAAAAGCAGGCCAACACATCCAACAAACTTCTTGGACTTATCAGACGCTCATACAAGTTCCTAGATGCAGAAGCGATGAAGCAGTTGTTTGTTGCTGACGTGCGCCCAAATCTAGACTTTGGAAACATTGTGTGGTCACCGAGATTTGAAAAGGACAAAAATTTAATAGAGAATGTTCAAAGACCTGCAACAAGGATAATTCCAGGCTTCAGCCTCAGGCTTGAAATGAAGGGCAAGTCCTATGAAGAAAGATTAAAGATTAGGCTACCTATGTCCTATATAGCCTAATAATATAGGCTATGAAGCTTCCAAGCCTCCATGGTCAGGAAGATGTGCCAGGTGCGCGGGAATTTATTTTGTCATTTTAACGACCTGCGCGGTGCGCCGTACTTGTACTATGCTGGTAAAAAAATGCGCCGTGCGCCGTACTTTAGAAAGCTAAAATAGTTGTACTATTTTAGTCGACAATATACGCGAGTATATTGACTACACGAGTCGAACTGACAATAATAAAATGTAAGACATGTCCGGGTTACTTCTGACTCTTCTGCTTGTCCGCCTTATCGGATATGGAACGTACGGTAATCGTAAACTGCGGCTATTATACATACGAAATGTAAACAGACGGTATTCAGTGTTGCCATATGACTTTGGAGAAAATTTCTTCTAAAATAAAGTTCTAGATTTCCCATTCACCAAATTTCCATATAAAAAAAAATCATATATTATTGAAAGATAATTAAAGGCATACTGTACTGAGTAATGTGAGTATTACGTCTGTTCCTCCACACCAGACTGTAGAGCATGGCACAACATAGGTTGAAGACGCCGATTTCATGCACCAAAGACGCCAAGGTGGATGCCACTGGACACCACTGGACGCCGGTCGCCAATTATGCTTCTCCATAAATCGCGATTTACGATCGATATGGCCGATGCGCCGTATTGATCTACACGCTACGATCGTAACTATGTGTTGTAGCGCGTAGTTCCGATGGCTGTGAGAGCTACATTTGAGCACCCAAGCACACGAGCTCATAGCCACCTGAACTACGCGATGTAGCGCGCAGTTCC
>NW_025940862.1:20323-62959 GCF_000764305.2 Hyalella azteca
CGTTAGAACGCAATAGATCACGTTAGAACACAATAGATCACGTTAGAACACAATAGATCACGTTAGAACAATAGATCGCATTAGAACACAATAGATTGACAAGTTTTTTCAGCAGTAGCATTGGGCTTGCCAGACGTATGCACATTGTGATCGGGTGACAGATACAAGCAATCAAACAAGCTGAAGATGGGCGCGGTGACAGCGGGGCTGATCGAGCAATCTATAGTTTATGATCGGTCATGGCTGCCTGAGCCATAGTTTATGATCGGCCATGGACGCCAATTTAAGGTCGAGGTGGCTGATGGAGAGCTTGCAAAGACGCCAATATCTCGAGCTGAAAGGCCCTACTCTACAGCCTGGCCTCCACATACTGCTCATGCGCGGCAGCGCAACGTAGAATTGATGGCCGGGATTGCGCAAACACGTGCACGAAGAGAATCAATTTTCATTACATTGCACCAACTGAGCACAGCAATAGCTTGAAAAAAGTGAAAATGCGCGGGAAAATTCACCGAAAACATACATCATCCTGAGTGTGGCCAAGCCTCAGTTATTGAAGTCTGCCTAAGACTGCCGGTCTGCGTAGTCGTAGTGCGTGGGGACCTCATTGAAGTATCCAAGTATAAGTAGCAAGTAGGCTAGGACCCGCTAGGTAGGCTACTTAAATACTCATTGTTTATACCGTCCATGACCATGACCATGACTGCATAGTGGCAAAGCAGAGAGTTTTTTAGACTCTCCCTCAAGTTCATTTTTTTGAGTCCTATAAGTAGACAAGCAAAGTATCATGGATACCAGCATTATCATACATTAGAAATTGGTTTAAACTTTAAATCTTGAGTAAATGAGGAAATTAAAAATGAACTGATTCTAAAAACTCTCTGGTTTGTCACTATCACACTATGACCATGAGTATACTTGTATATGAGTAAAACTTAAACAGTATACTTGTATATGAGTAAAATATATGTTCAGATTTGAAATGCCTAGCTGCCCTAGCGCCATATCGAACCCGGTGAAAGTCGAGTGAGGCTAGCTATTTCAAACTATGGGACGTCAGTCATGAAAAGACCCGGTCAAAGACTCAAATGACACGATTTTAGATCTTCTGTGAACAAGGCACGAAAAGGAAAAAATCGGCGACAGGCCATATCAGGGCTACACTTCAGCGCCGAGATCACCATCTTATGTTATTTGCTTCAGAATATGGTGGCGTAAACCGTAAAGCTCCTAATATTTAAAGCAAGGTGATCATGGTGAATTGGTGATGTGACGGGATGGTTACCGGCGGGCGGCTTAGCCCAATCCGCAGTTGATTGGTGGTGGTCCGGAAATTTCAAGGCTGATTGGTGTACAAATTTGGTGGTGCACGGCTGCGTACCCGGTAAATGACATAACGCAGACTGACGTAAACAGATCAAATGTCTAAATTCAGACATTTTTCCATAGATTGTGACATTTTAATAATAAAAGAAGAGATGTTTGTTTATGGTATACAAAATGCTTGGCAAGTTTTTTTTTTGCGACTGACGAGACACGGAGAAAGTTTGGGGAGGAAGACAGTGGTCCTCCATTAGCGCCGGCCAGAATATTCATATTTGAATTTTTGAATCCATAAAGATAATTAATTGGTTGCAAAAGGAATGTGCTATGAGGACTAATGAAAGACACTATTGATAGGTGTACACTTTATCATCTCTCTTCATCGCCAAGGCTTCTAATAATTTTCAAAAGCTGGTAGATCGTTAGAGCCTCGCCAGGCTTTATACCATAGGTTTTTTCCAAACCGTCAGGATTAGAGGGAGTGACGCACGAATCTAAAGGATCTTTCCGAAGTACTTTATCAATGTCAACCGAACTGAAGAAGGCCACTGCAAGAGGTAGGTCCGGCATCCCAACCCTGGCAGGGACCAAAAAAAAGATGTATATCCAAGTAGTGTACAAATTACGGCGGCAAAATTTTTGAGTACCTGACAGCTTTGGATGAGAAACGGGGTCCGTAAACATTGTCGTAAGCTAGAATAATTATGCCCACGCGATGACGAATTAGTATGTTATTCAGAGAAGCGTTTTTGGAACTAGCATAAAATTCAAGATGATTTGCTTTATACCTGAGAGCGAAGAGACATCTCGTGAGGAGATTGGTTATCTGTAGGGCAAGAGCTGCTCTGTAGCGATCCTCACTTGCCACAAGATAGCGTACCTGGTGATGGCGAGCCAAGAAATCATATTACTACTGGACTGTAAACCACATTTTAGTGAATACAAATAGTATTTCTGTGATAAATACAAAAAACTAATGATTTACGTCGGTTCGAACGATCACACATTTGGCAATAAATCCAGTACAAAGTTTACTCCGAGTCACGATTAGAAACAATCGCAGGACTACTACAAAAAATGTTATAGTATGTTTTTTTTACGATATAAAAATCAGATATAATAACACTGATTAGAGGTAAAATTTACGATCATTACATTATTTAAATACTAACTTCCATTAATTATAATCATTATCGGCAGACACCATGGTAGTTGAAAGCAAAAAATAATAACAATAGCTTGTGCTATTAACTTCTTTTAGAATCTAGATCTTCGATATTGTCAAGTCAATGAAAGGCTATTGCTAGAAACTGGTCGTTTTAATCACACGGTACCTTCAAAAAATTTGTGGCTGTGAAAAATCAACGACTATTTCAGGCATGCCTCTCGATTTGATTATTACAACAAGAAAATCGTAGATATAAATAAAAAACGACGAAGGAAGTACATACCTCATCATGTATGCTGATGCTGAAACGCATGTTGATGTTGTAGCGTTGAGCCAACCATTTCATGCACACGGTCATCAGGTGCAGGTAATCAACCGCTGGAGACAGTAAAATAATTCTAATAACACCGAGTGTTGCAACAAATAGTAACTATGATAACAACTTTATTATTTCATTGGATGCGCTGGCAACACACAGGTAACTTTGAACAATATTTAAACTACGGAATGAGATCTGCATATTGGTGTTTTTGAAATTATTGATAATTCAAAACCGCTGCAATAAATAGTCTGTGTTGTCATGCAATTATCACAATTAGTCAACAAACGCAGTAACTGCAGAGGCTATCATCACAAATTTGGCAAAATACCAAAAACGAGATAATGATTCGAGAATTAAATGACAGGAAAGAAGGCTTGAAAATAGCCAAAATTTGTCTCCGACAATTTTTATTATATATATATTTTTTAATTTGAGATGAACTTAGTGCTCAATTCTAATTTCTTCATATGCTTGCTTTAACCTGAGCTTTGTACGACCCAGTTCATCCTGCTGGTCATGTACTGGTTGCCGGCGTAGTAGGGTTCCAAAGGCTTGGAAATAGCGGCACCCAGCACCGGCGACACGGGACGTTCGCGCCGCACGATGTCTTCCAGGCAATTGAATGTGAACGACTCTGAGCCGTTAGTCCACACCGCAGGACTCTGCGTGATGTTTGCAAAGCTTGCGTAGTGCTGATGTTCTTTCATTAGACGACGAAGTAATGCATTGATCTGAAAACAAAGATGAGGTAAGATACATAGACTTCCAAACAACATTTTAACTACATTTTCAAAAAATAATTGAGGTACATATAATGTATATTACAAAATGCAAAACTTTCAATTAATTTAACAGGAACAGAAGAATTTGCGTAACAAAGAGAAAATTCGAAGATCTACTTCTAATTAACAGGCGTCCAATTAAATTTAACGTCATGGATTTCAAATACGCTCGTTATTGTAGTATGCATTCACTTACCAACTATAATAGCTCATGGAAATCATAAGGGAGAAGGGAAGACATTCTTAAATGGAAAAAAATTCGACCTTCCAAGTGAATACAAGACTTTTTTGTAGGGGGAGACTACAAAACATTTTGTAGGGGGAGAACATGTGGCATTGCAAGAGATAAAACAAATATCGTTTTTAATCGAAAAAAGGAATAACTTTGGGACGGAAACTCTGACAATCTTTGGCAAAAAGGTACGTCATTCTTTGAGAGAAGCATACAACATTCTTAGTTGCGGTAGGTATATGAAACATTCCTGGCTGGATAAAGGTTACATTATTAGGAGACATAAGGCATTCATGGCAAGGCAGACATTAGAGATTTTCAAGGAGACAGAAAATGAATGTGTTCCAGAAGCATGACTGGACATTTCTTTACCTCCTTCTTAGAGAAGGCTTTATCTCGGACGTCTTCACCCAACAGCGTTAACACTGTTTGACGAGCTTCATCATTGAGTCGCCATCCCTTCTCGCCTTTGGTGGCAGCCATGATGTCCTCTGCTCGTTGCCTGGCTATGCTTGGGGTCAAGGATGGGTTGAACTGCATGAGGAGAGTTTGCAAGAACTTCAGTCCTGCCCCGTAGATGCGGCCATAGTTGATCACCTGCAAAAATGAGCCATTAAATAATAAACTGCACAATTATTAAAAAATTTTTATATCGAAAGACTGTGGCAGGTAGTACAAATTACTAAACAACATAAATATGCTGTTTAGTCCAAATATAACATGTTTATTGAATATGTGGTGAGATCATTCTGGAATGAATGCGATATGAGATATCAAAACCAATAAGATGCCAAAAATAATGAAATATTTGAAGGTATTACTCATGGAATCTACAATATGAAATGATTTTGTGTGATCTAAAACGTTTCACTGATTAACACATTCTAATTATTACAAACCAAAAATGAAAACTCTATGGCAAGTCTTTTAATTACAAATTTAAGATAAAAGGAAACAATAATATCTTTTGATGATTCAATTAAAACATTATTATAAAATTTAATAGAACAGAAAAGAGCAGCATGATTTGATGACTATATTTTTTTTGGATATTTGAATGTGATTAGAAGATGTATGTATTCCTCCAAGTGTACATGAGAAAAACCTTAGCCTGATCTCTGGTGATGTGTGCAGTGATGGCAGTCTTGCTGTGTAGGTCGGTGCCTTCAGACTTGGTGCCTTGCAGGGTCATCCATGACATTGCTGTGCTGCCATGTACTCCTTCAAACAAGAAAATTCTTCATTAATTTACAATTTTAATTTTTTATCTATTGCAACTTCAACCATTTTAAAATGTTCAAATTGTTAAAAAATAATTTTGAAAATTAGTGGTGATAGCAAACAGAATAGGAAGGTATGTTTTTATATAGCCTCTGTCCTCATTATTTTATTCCAAATAAAAATATGAATCAGTAATTCAAATTCAACACATGTATGCAGTCAAGACATTAATGTTAGGGCCCTGATTTAAGCTGTCTTTAAAATCTTAACACATCTCAAGATTATAATAACCATACAAGCTTTGACTCACAAAAAGAATATCTTGTAAATCACTAGATGAATAATGTTTCACCTGAGAAATATGAGTCCCCAAGAAGTGCAGCAATCCAGAGTTCCTGTGAGTCGACATCAGCACCAACAAAGTGATAGCCTGGAAAGAAGGACTATATTTGATCACTCATGAGAGTAATGAATTTAGACATATTAAGAATTTTAAGCTTGTTTATTTTCTATCATTGCACAAAAAAGGTTCTGAATTTAGGATTAAAGATCAACACAAATGATTTACAGTCATTACTGATGTTAAATTGTTAACATTTAGATGAATTGAACCTTTCAAAATTTTTTAACAAATTCACAGATAGATAAAGCAAATTTCAATATGTTAACCATTAGAATAAAACAGCTAGTCTTCAAAAGAAGCAAAATAAATGTTCACAAAGGAGAACATACCAGGAGGAGCTGTAATCATTGCCTTGAGTTCAGAACCAATTCTGTCAGCTCGAGCATTGCTAGCAGTTAGCCAGGTCTTCTCAACTGCTCTACGTGTAACAGTGCCACACACAACAACCTGAGGCAAGACAGCTCCATACTTTGCCTCTGGATTAAATTCATCTGGAATTGTAATTTGCACCATAGTAAATTGCATGAATACTTTCAAAGCAAATATATATAGCATAGTTTACCAGTCTAAAGACAAAAAAGAAATGAATGTCATGGCAATAAATTTGTGAGTAGATTGGTTGCAAGAAGAGAATTTTTCCAAAATAAAAAGTACCAGCAATATAATTAAAATATCTATAAACTAACCGGATGAAAGTGAGCATTCTGGAAGATGGTTATTGTCAAGCCAAACTGTGTTTTGATTAAGAATTCGGTCTCTAGCATTCCTCCAATAAGAAATGCTTTTTGTAGTTCTCAGCACAAGCTCAGCTACTTCTTTTATTTGACTACTCAATGTACCATCTTCAATTTTGTTCAAGAAGTCTTTTGCTAAAGGATTTCCAACATTGTGACCAGGTCCATTTTTGTGAGGAAGTCTGATGAACTCTACACCATTAATTCCAATATCAATTGGGTGATCTTCTGAGACTTCCAAGCTTTTGCTCTTGGCAGAAATTTTCAGCTTTGTACCACGAGGAGTACCATAAAGAAGCTGTTCCCAGTCTTCCTGAGTTTCTAGGAGTTCATCAATTACACTTCCACCTGGAATAGGTGTCTTTACAGGACAAACATTGTAGAATTCTTCATAAGGAAATTCTATTTCAGACAAATTTTCATCGCTTTGAGAAGAGTTGTTTTCTAGCTCATCAATAGCTGCCAGGTAATGCTTGTATGAAGCATACTTAGGCCTTAGGTAGCCCCAGCCATAGTCCTTTTCATGATGGAGGGGATACCCTTTCCAGGTCAATCGAAGAAGTTTGGGTACAACTCTGAGACTTGTGCTCATGTTGCCTGGCTCTGGAGTTCCTTCTCTGTCTCCAGAGGTTTTACAGAGCTTGACATACCAGTTGGGAGTACTTTTGCCTTTTTTCTTCAACTTGGTCATAACAGTCCAATCTAAGTTCCAGAGCCAAGGATCTTTTTTATATTTTCCATCCCTGAGTTTCAGAGCATCTACAGCTCTTTCACCAAGTTTTTTAGTTAATGCTGTTTGCATAATAAAATACTGTTTATCAGCATTTTCTATATACTTATTCCATGACTGATTAATAGGTAAGTAACTAGACCCCATCTCAAGCATGCCAGCAAAACTAACAGGATGAGGACAGCGTTCATAAAAAAGTGGTAGTAGGTTGATCAAAACTTCATGGGTGGCTTGTACATCCAAAGCACAGTAGGCCATCAAATTTTGAAAATCTTCTCGAATGTCATCCAATGTTCCTTTAACAAAGACATCTCTTGTAGATTTCTTTAGTTCTTTTTTCTTACAATAAAATTTGTAAACATCATTTAAATTATTGACAGTGCCTACAGACATCCAGGGCAGGTGGACTTTCTTTGTTGCAACACTGTTCTTCATTATCATAGCACGTTGCTCTTGGACTAGTCCACTCACAGCAATATGAAGGGACATGGTATCAACAAACCTTAAAGGATAATCAGGTACATGATACTGTTCTCTAATCCTAATTCTATCATAGCTAACATTATGGCCAACAATAATTCTAGGTTTTTGGTTATCACTTCTTGATGGGTTACTTCCTCCAAATGGAATCAGGTCATCCAACTTCAACTCACAGCCCTTAGTCTGTGGAGCAGTCATTTCATCTGAACATTCCTCATTTTCTTCTGACACTTCTGAGTTATAATTTAAGATCTTCCTTTCGTTATCAACAACAGAGGCAGAAGAAAGGAATTTTGAGCTTTTCATGTTGCTATTATTTGAATTAATAAGTTCATGGCTGCACCATGAATACCAATACTTGTCAGAAACTGCTGAAGCCAGTGTTGGTTGGTTGCCATTATTAACACACACCTCCACATCAAAGACAAAAGCATCACATTCTGGTGCATCAACACTGATACTTGACCCATCTGGGTAATACTTTGTCCACCCTTGAGAAAAAGAGAATTTTACAGGAGCTTTAGGTAGCTTTTGGCGAGTTAATTTGTGTAAGAGTTCTTTATATGGCTTTACTTGCTCAGTTGCAATACTTACAAAGTGGGAGTTTAAATCATCACCCAAAAGTTTTGGAAGCTTAAGAACAACATCTTGATTTTCAGTATTCTTCTTACCCCACAACTTCTGTGCTGTCAAATGTTGGATGCATTGAGACAGGTCAGCCTCATCAGTTTCTTCTGATGTGGAAGAACAAGAATTATTGAAAATTTGCTCAAAAAGGTTCTTTGATAGCATTTGTATGCCAATAGAATTGTGTCTTCTTTCAGAATCAACTTCATCAATGGATTTAGAATTGAGAGTTTTTGGGGCATACTGCTGTTCTTTGTCCACTGATGCCAGATGTACCTTTCTAGAAATTATCCCAAAATAAAAACTAGAGTCAATACAAAACTCAGAGCAGAAACTCACATGCCCTCTTGTAATTTTCATATTTTTCCACATATGATAAGAATTTCCTAGTTTCAACATTGTTGAGTTATTTACTGAATTAGTTTAAGATAAAGGCTAAGCAATGTATAAGCCAATAAATCCTTCTGACAATCAATGAATATCAAAGCCTTGATCTGAAATAGGAGTAATACAGCAATGTTACTAATTAGAATGAGCAATAATGAAACTTGCACAGGAAATATTATATACTGTCAAATGGTGTAATAAGAGACTGGTGGGGTAAATTGGGACAGTCCTCCATCAGGGCATAAAAATGTTATAGCATCAAAACAAATGGAAATATTGCAAAACTAAAAATAGTGAAACAAACTTCAATATTTTTCCTATCTATGTAGCATAAAGGAAGTTAAGAAATCATACATTTACTAGCTCTAAATATCCCTGAAAAAATGTTCAAAAATTATATTTTGGAAAAGTACTTCTGTTAAGGTCTGTAGTAAAAAAATATTTGAATTAAATTCTTGTTGCAACAATGTTGCTTTATTCAACTACTTGGCTACTTTATCAAATGCAAAAAGAATTTTTACAATGCACAGCTCTATTACTGGTGATGTCAATGATTCAGCCAATTCAAATTTTAATGCATGCATGTGTACTTGAGTTTGACAGTGTATTGTTTGTTTGTGTTCATGGAAACTGTGAACTGTGGAGCATCTGATGATGGAGCCTGATGCATAAGAGAGTGAGAGACTGGAAATGATAAGAGTGATAAGGGATGAGAGGGGTGAGGGTGATGGTGTGATGTATGAGCAAATGGGAGACAAATGGATTGTGATGATAGTGGGTCTGTCCGAAGGGGTGATTGCTGCTATGACTTTAGCGAGGAAAATATCTACTCTCTGAACCGCGACTGGATTTTTTGAGCCATGGTTTTATGGATCAGCAAGCTGTGATTCCATTTCTTTGAGCTGTGAATTCCATATCCTGGCCATGAAGAGCCATTTATGAGCTGCAAACTCATTAACCAAGTCCTGTGCACATGTTACATAAAATCTATAATTTTACCCTAGAAAAAGCAACAAGAAAATTTATCTTTACTTTAGAGGCAACTGAACACATGATAACATGACATGACCTGCAACTATGCAATATCCAATGAAACATTTTGGTTATTTGTTATGCTGGACCTGCAGAAGCTCTCAGGCTCAACAGTCATCCTTAGGGTTGTTCTGTGGCTTAAATTCCACCCAGTGTGGACATTCAGAAAAGAAGTTATGCTGGATATTTGGCAGGAGCAAAGTACTAAGTACTGCAGAAGTATAAAATTTTGTGAAATGAGAGGTTTGTGAACCATAATTTCTACAATCAAACAAAAATATGTTGCATTAGAGCAGCAAGATTTCATACCTATGGAAATTCTATGATATTAGAGCCACAATATTTCAGAAAAAAGTAGGAATTTTCCCAACTAGCTATGACTGAGAGTGGAAAGCGATATTTGGAGAGTGCATGGAGAATGAGGGGAGGAGGACGTTGGAGATACCATAAAAGGGGGTTACTTTGACTACTTTTTTTTAAATGCCATTTTTTTACTAGCTAAATTAAACTTAAATTTAAACATGCAAAATACAGGTCTATACTCTTGGATCACTCACCATAAACTGCTGGCTCCTGCCTCTCATATTTGATGTAATTTCAAAAAAAGTGATGGTCATTGTTACCCCACTCTTGGGGTATCTTTGACTGGGTGGTAAAATCAATTATATTTTTTGGTAAAATTACTCCAGGTTTTGGTGCATTGTAGACTTGTAGTAGAACTCTTCTAGTTATATATGCAAATGACAAATTTGAGGGAAGTGTCATAGTTTGCAAATGGGGGTGCCACCCCACACCCCCCAATGGCAATGGGGGAACTTTGACCACCTAATGTCAGCCCTGACGGGGTAATATTGACTGGTATTGATATGACACCACTCTTACCTAATGGAAAACTGCTGAAGATCTTTTGATTAATCCAGGTGCAACAAGTGCCCTATTGAGAGCAACTCCAGTCATCTCAGAATGGATAACAACAACATATATGAATTATAAGATAATAAGATATGTAGCAGACAAAATTATTGTTTCACTCTTTTAATGCTAAAAAAATTTATTTTTAAAATTAGGTATTTATTTTGTCATTTGATTCATGCATTGTCTCCAACTTTATGCAAGTGTGCAAAATTTCAGATCGATAGGATAAGTAGAAGTGTGTTAAATTTTGATTATAAGATTTGCAGCAGACAGACAAAGTACAAACAAGAAGTGAAGTTAACCCTTTCCCAGACGGATATAGATGTACGATGAAATTGCAATATTTGACAATTGTACTTAAAAGTATGACCAATTCTAAGATATATTTACTTGTAGGTAAGCATTTTTCGAAAAATTTTGTATATAAGTAGAAAATCACAATTAATAAATTATCATATATGGGGTCTTGCCAGCTTAAGGTACAAAAAATTTGCGGATTTTGACATTGAAAGTTTACTACTTAGATGGTAAATAAAATGTATAAAAAAAATTTTTTAAGACCACATTTTTCATGTGGACTCAAAAGTAGAAAATAATTTTTCGGCAGCTACTGATCTCTGTTTGCTTTCATTCTCTTGGTCTTTTGTATTTCAGTTAAAATATTTTACAACATCTAAAACGAAAAACGTTGGGCGCATATGTATTTAATTGTTTGGTGATTACTTGATATGATGAATATGATGGTTCATTGAACATTTGATAAGTGTATTGCTGATATAATTAGAAATAGTGGTTGAATTCAAAATTGAAATTAAGGCATGCCTAAATGAAGATGCAGGGAGCTGAGCTTCCCTAAAAGTTTCAGAGCGCTAGCTAATGGGAAAGTTGGTGAAATATCAATTGCAAGATTTGATCATCACAGACACGAAAGCGAGCTAAGAAAAACGTGGTAAAAACATCTTGATTGCTCTTTTATGCATGTATTATAACACATAAAAATGAAGCAATCAAGATGGACAAAATTATAGGTACATTTAGTATTTTATGGCAAGATATTTCCAGACCATCCATATAATGAGACATCCATGCCATTATTGCCATATGTAAAGAGTCACATTCATATACAACATATACCTAAAACTAGCAAAAAAATTGTCAGTAAGAATTAGTATTGGTGAAGGACATGTTATCATCTGGGTCAGTACAGAGACCAATCAGACCATCTTGCTTGCAACCCGCGTTGGCTCTAGTCTATGTTCTGTAGCGAAGGGAATGCCAAGAGCTTGGACTGCAGAGTGCAGTCAAAGTCAGGGAAAGCATCAAGTGCTGAACTATAGGTAAGTTAGACTGAAAAACATGGCTTAAATCATAATACTGCTAACCACTAAATGCTAACAAACATATTTACCAAGCGCTGTAGAAATTTACCTTTAGCGGGCATATGACCAAACATAGTCACTTCCATCTCTAAGCACTGGCAGGCGTATGCTCATATATGATCACACTAATTTTCGCAATCATATTTCACCATCTTGCATTTGCTTCCAGTAAATGGCATCATAATCAGTCGATAAAGCAAGTTTTTTACTATGATACTAGCAACTCTCATGGCCTTACCTACAGTTCTTCATGGGCTAGAGCAGCTAAAGTGAATACAATGAGGGTAACACTTAAATTTTTTTTATAGTTGGGGTTAAGACTTGTGGTGACAAATGCGCCCACCAGCCTGTTCTCTGTCAGAAAGAGAAAGCAAAGCAGCAGACTCGAAGCTCTGCTAGACTAGGATGCTGCCTCCAACACACTATGGACCAATGCAGTCCACACTTGCTGAGCCTCACAGCCAAAAGCTGCTTGTGCCCGGAGATGATCCTGTTGCAAGGTAGATATTCTGGCAAGTTACAAGTTTTTTATATACTTACATGCATAAATCGCTCTCCGTCATAGTAGATTCACCATGCCTGTCTGCAATAAAAATTGTGATAGATAAGCAAATACTAAAGGGTGTTGTGCTGCAGGGATCTCAGCTCCTAAGGCTTTGTTCAGGTTACAAGAGACTCCAATGCTAGCCAATGCGGTGGTAAAGGCTGCTCTAGGACCTGCAAATCTAACACAATCAAGTATGAAATGCGAGATGGTGTCCTGGTGAGCAGGTTGAGAGCAGGTTGGCAAACAGAGCAGGTTGAGTCCTGTGCCATCCCAAAGTGCACCCGGTGTGCACCAACGCCCGCGTGGCCAAGGCGCAAATGGGCCACTGCACACTGCATTCTCCGACTGAGGCAGCTGTAGTCAATGTGATCGATAGAGTTTTCAAGAGTTAGTCAAAAATGGCCACTGCCAGTCTCTGCAACCTGTCTGCTCCAGTGTTCCTTCCATTGGATGAGGAATGATTGTTTCAATTGGCACATTAACTCCTCAAAGCACAAGATAGAACGAGAAGATCTGTCAGTGCTATGAGAAAGGTTGGCAACCCGGTCAGCAATCTCATTGCCTCTCACTCCACTCTGGTTCACCCAGCAGAGGGAGACTGAAGTTAGACCTTTCTGTAAAAGCAGCATGTGAATTCTAAAGACTATTGAAGCATAAGTGGGGCACTGAGTGTTCCTGATAAGGTACAAGGAGGATTTTGAGTCTGTAAATGTAACCACTGGGCGGCTTTGAAGATCTCCATGACTTAAGGACTAATTCCAGTGCCTTGTAGATGGCAAACAACTTTGCACCCATTATTGTGTGGGTTGGTGACAGTAGCCACCCTGTTGCCAGTGACAGTGAGGGAACATATACACCAGCTGAAATTGAGCCCTCAGCTGAGCGTGAACCATCTGTGTAGATCTGAACATGGTCAGGGTAAGTAAATTCTAGCCTATGAGCTAGTAGAGTAGAGGAAGAGCCAGGTTGAAGAGACACAGAGAGCCCTGCTCCTGGGTCCAGACAAATGTTCCCACACAGGGAGATGTTTGGTGGGATGGGAGAGAAGGCAGGGGTGCCCACTCTTTGTGGAAGTGAGATTCCATGATCATTAAACAAAGATTACACCTGTGCTGCAAATGGCTGTTGATTGATAGGAGCACCATCCCAAGAAAGCCCCAGCAGACAAGTCAGTAAGCTCTGCTCAGGCAAATATAAATATCGTAGGGTCCATTTCATGACTAGAAAGCGAAAACGAAGACAAAGAGGAGGTAAAAAACATTCTGTCTCCAGTGACAAAATTGGAGAGGTGCGATGGGCGCCAAGGATTAGGCACAGTGCACTGTTTTGTATTCCATTAAGGAGCTTCATACGTGTAGATGGGAGCTCTCCAAGGACACTGCAGCCATACTCCAACTTGCTACGAACAAATGCAATGTATACTCGCCTCAGGAGATGACTTGAAGCCCCCCATCTCAGAGCACTCAATGCTCTCAGCACATTCAGGCGCTTAAGGCACTCTGTTCGTACTGATTGGACATGGGCTGCAAAATTCAAGCGTGGAGAGTCAAAAGTCACACCCAAAATTTGCTGATGCTGTGTAAAAGTAACTGGCCAAGTACAAATCCGAAGAGAAATCTGTGGAAGGATTCGGCGATTTGAAAACAATTGATACCTGCATTTGTCCGGGTTTAGGAGGAAATGCCACTTGCAGCACCAGGCCTCAAATCGGTCAAGGTAAGACTGCATGTTCCGCTGTGCTGTTTTTGGGTTTTCAGCACTAGTGAACAGAGTGAGGTCATCCGCATACCCAATGAGGCACACATCTGGGGAAGATGGCACATCCAAGAGCATCACATTGAAGAGTACTGGAGATAGCACTGCCCCCTGAGGAACACCAACTGTCATGGCTGTGGGCTGGGATAAACATGTGCCAACTCGGACCCGTGTTGAGCGGCCCTCTAGATAGTTGTACAGCCAGACCAACATCTGCTCAGTCACCCCCAGGCAAGCCAACTTGTATAGGAGGCCTTGGTGCCACACCCAGTCAAAATGCTCCCTGAAGGTCAAGGTACACCACAATACAGTACTCTTATTGCTTCATGAACCTTACTATTTCATTCTTCAAAAGGTGTAAAGCATTGATTGTGCTGTGTCCTTGTCGGAAACCAAATTGCAGTTGAGGGAGAAGAAGATTGCTCTCCAAGAAGTGCTCGAGGTGGCGTAGCACCAGGCGTTCCATCAATTTCCCGAGGCATGGGAGAAGGGTAATAGGCCTGTAGCTCATCACTTCTGTTGGATCTTTGTCTGGCTTCAAGATAAGGCAGGTAATTCCCTGCTTCCATGTTTCTGGGACTGTCCCTGTGCACCAGCAGACATTAAACAGGGAGAATATTTCAATTTTGACAGTAGGTGGCAGCTTCTCAAGGAAGATGTTCATCACTCCATCATGACCTGGGGCAGTATTTTTGAGGTCCTGAAAAGCAAGGTCAAGCTCTTCCAAAATAAAAGTTTCAGAATCAAAAGTTCTCAGCTATGATAGGCGAGTAACCACAGCCATTACATTCCCCGGAAAAGGCTTTGGATTGGAGAGGGGAGCCCAGTGCCGGCTAAATGCGGTGGCTTTTGAAAGGTCATCTGAGTTTGCTAAATTTTGCAGGGGTGGTGAGGATACAAAAGGTAACGATTTGCCTTTAATATTTCGGATTTTGCTCTAAGTAGTCTTGGTGGTTGTGGTAGCTGACATTGAGCCAACAAATTCTTCCCAACTTGATTTCTGCTTCTGGAGTTCAATCCAGCATGCCTTGGCCTCCAGACGCTTATAATCTATCAAGTTTTCAGGTGTTGGGGAACGCCACAGTTTTGTTTTGGCTTTTCTACATAGAGAAACTGCCACTGAGCACTCTTCATCCCACCATGGGGTTGAGAAGTGATAATGACGCTTACCAGAGGACTGTGGAATGGCTGTCAAGGCTGCTGCTGTGATGTTTCTTGTTATACGGGAGCACATTTCCTCTGCTGCTTCAGGTCCTGGGAACGACTGCTCTCACTCATAAAATCCTGCGATAACTGGCCCAATCTGCATAATAAAGCTTCCAACGAGTTGGTATATCCTCTGAGGCTTGGTCAACTTCTACTCCAAAAGTACAGCAAACAGGGAAATGGTCACTTCCCATGTCTGTACCTCTGCTCAGAAAAGAGCAGGGATAGAGATCTGGTGACAGTATGAATAGATCCAAACAAGAAGTTGTGCCAGTTCTGTTATCAGTGTATGTTGGGAATGAACCATCATTTGCTATGCACATATTCAAGTCATCCACAGCTCCCTCCAAAGACTGGCCAGATTGATTTTGTCGTCCACAAGCATCCCAGGTCAAAGAGTGAGCATTGAAGTCTCCTGTAATTATGCATGGAAAGGCAAATTGCAAAAATGTGGATCTGAACTCCAGCTATGAAATATTAGCACCTGGATTGTAAAAGTTGCCAATGTTGACCATGCCAAGAGATAAGCGGACCTGCACATCCTGAAATTCAAGGCTCCCAGCAGGAATATGTCACTGGGAGAGGGCTGGACATTAGTGGCTCCAGTAACACTGGTAGCCCACAAATCGGGGTTCTCTGGGTTTAAGCCAAGTCTCACATAAACAGACAACATCTGGCTTCTGGGTATAAATGAAGAGCTTAAATTCTGTAAGTTTGCTTTGAAGTCCATGGCAATTGAATTGAATGATGGTTAGGTTCTGCTCTGACGGTGCTGAACGCCGAATACTTGTTGGAGGAGTCATTTACAAAGTTTCTTGCCCACACCTCTTCCAGTTGATCTCTTTGTCAGGCTGGCAGCTGCATGCTGTTTTTTCTTGCCATTTGGGGATCCTGCTTGCTTCTTACTGTTTAAGAGACTCTTTTCTGATTCACTTGTGGACATAGCAACATCTATTATTGGGCCAGGGGAGGCAGGCAACACACAAGGCTGCAAAATGGGGTCATGAGAAACTTTGCAGAACCTGCTGGCAACCATTCATTTAGCAGATCATCACCTACAGTTTGGCCAAAGTTGTTCCTCAGGAGGCTCACAAGAAGAAGAGATCTCTCCTTTTGTCCCTCTCTAGCCAGGTCCAAGGAAAATGCCTCATGCAATATTCTTCCCACTTTCAAGGAAAATTCTCGGAGAGCTGCTGCAATGAGATTCTCCATTTGACATTCACCCTCAATCAATTCCTCTCTTAGTATTGCTCTAAAATCAGTGGAGTTAGGTGGGGCTATAGCAAATGCAGGTGGAGACGTCACCCCCTGCTGATTGGCAGATCCAGTCATGAGCAGAGAGTTATTAGTGAAAGAGTCTTGTGATGATGCCTGTGGTGAAGGTTGAGTGGAGTAGTATGAACCCTGAGTGCAGTGAATCTCAGCAGTCACCACTGACTGTCTCAGGCCTTGATCTTCAGTCTCAGGGTGGCAAGCAGCTTGAGGGGGCTTTGGCCCTATGATGGGTTTCTCTGTACTTTGATGTTCTACTTGAACAGCTGGGGGTTGGGGGGGTTTGCCACCACGATCGGCAGGAGCAGAGGACTGATTCATTACCCTCTTTGCCGCCTCTGCATAAGTTAGACCTGTAGCTCTCAGCTTTTCTACAGCCCTGGCACTGGCAATGATGGGGCAGTCTCGAGCACTTGCTGTATGAGGTCCACCGCAGTTTGCACAGCAGTGTGTGGTGCCTGTGCTTTCTGGGCATTCAGTCCTGTCCTGTGGGCCAGCACAAAGGAGGCATCTCTTAGCTTCAGTACAACCAGAGGCAATATGTCCAATGCCCTGACATCGAAAACATCTCATAGTATAGGATACAAAAGGTCTAACAGGAAACCGCAAAAAATCTACATAAACTGCTTCTGGGATTTTCTGCCCAGCAAATACTACTTTCACAGCAGCTGATTCCTCTCTTACACCCTGTTGTACACAAGGAAGCCTTATCATTTGCAGAATTTTGATGGATCCTGATTTTGCCGAGTTTAGCAGCTCAGATACATCTACAGATTGATGAACAGGACCAATGACTCCACTTACTAAGTTACTGTGATGTCTGACCCAGGTTGGTAGCACTTCACTGGCCATTTTCCTATTTTGGACACTTGCAACAGATAGTTCATGTCAGCTGGGGAAATAGCATCAAACTCGATAGCTGCTAGGTTTCTTCTAGAGTTGGTGCGCACCTTGCAGTTTGAAAATTTGCCATAGGCTGAATCTACCTTGAGCAAGTTCACAGGGTTTTGTAGAAAAGTTGCTGAGTTTGAGCCGATTGGTTTAATAATAATAGTGCAACCTCTTCCCTGACTCATGAGCGTGGCATTCATTGCAATTGCCTGAGCAGCCTGAGTGATGCGTTTATGATGTCTTGCGCTCTTGCCCCAACAAATTCCACACTTGCGCTATGGTGACGACCTGCTGTCTCATCAAAAGATTGCTCACTGCCAGTAACCGTATTAATCAGATTTGCTGTCACTGTCATGCCACTTCCTTTGGGGTGCTCAGGGGCAATTTTTTAGCCAAGTTAAATGCTTCCACATCCTCACCATCATTGGCTAAGCCAATGATATCACCTTCAGCTTCACGTGCACGCTTCTTGCAGCCTGCAACTGTCACTTCATCTGTGCTGGCAAGATCAATGTCAGGGGGGATATTTGCAAGAGAATCCCCCAAGATGTGCAGACTGATGTCCAGCATTATGATCATAGGAACTGCTCAAGTTAATGGATGAGGAGGCCAGCCCTGCCGCAGGTACTGACTAAAACCCGGACCCAGACCGAGTGACTAAAACCCGGACCCGGACTGGTCCGGCGGACCAGGTTCAAAAAAATAAAAGGCTGCAAATCATCTGAAATGTTGAGAAAACTTTTAATTTCACATATAAAATTTTTATATTTACTTAGAAAAATTTCGTCGCACCAACATATTCGGGTCACAGAAAAGTTCATTTCTCGATCAAACTAATCGATAGAGAATCTTCTGAAACGTCCAGAAAACATAAAAAGTTGGTATCGAATTTTCAAAAATTCATTCAGAAAAATTTCACTTCAGGTCCGGGGAGCCCCGGACCTGGTGACTAAAACCCAGGAAAGGAAATCTCCTACTTTTTTGTGAAATTTCGTGGCTCAAAAACCACAATTTTTTGTGACTATGAAATCTCGCGGCTCGCAAGCCCCCGTAATTTGAGTGATTTGGAAATCTCGCGGCTCGTCCACGGCTCGCTAAAATGCTGTGCCGGCGGTGCCCCTACTCCCTACAACACATTGGTACTTAAATTTTGCAAATTTACTTAAATTTTGCAAATTTACTTAAATTATGCAAATTTACGTTTCTGTAAAGAGTTGAGGTGGCGTATGTTGAGCTAACGTAACACTCACTTTATCACATTCACAGATTTTGTGAAGAATCACTGCACGCTGCACCTTCGACACTCGATAGGGTTTTTTTGGGAATTGGGGTAATGTGTATCTGTAGGGAAACCACGCAGGAAGGGAGAGCAAGGAGGCAGCTGTCAGATACGAACTAACGTTAAAGCATCAAGAGCCGGCCGATCTGGATCTAGTGGCTATGCATGCATGATGCATCATGCTTTCAGTTGCGTTCATTGGGTTACAGCATGTGGTTGTGCAGTGACGACTCTAGACTCGCACTTTCGTTTGTACTTTGTACGACAGCTGGAAGTAAATAAGACTTGGCAGTTATAAAAAATGTGAGTATTCCCATAATACCATGTCATAGCTTCTTATCTCATTCTAATACAGAACATAAATATTTGACAGAATTATATTGAGAATGTTTTATAAAAAGATTCAATGCAAGACTACGCTCTGCCGTGAATGATTACGCGTTTACACCTAAGAGGCTAAGACGTCTAGCCGTAATCTGGAATCGAAAGCAACAACACTACTTAATTCTGCTTGTTAGTCCTTACGTTGTATCGTTCGAATTTTAAACCATTTTAGTTCTAAAATATTTGTAGGGAATTTTTAGTCAGATTTTCAGAATATCAAAATGTTTGCCATCGTGATAATTGTTTCCTGCAACTTTGATGAAGCGCCAACTAAGCAGCGCGGAGTGACTAATTGAGTTGCACCAGGGAAACTACGAAGTTTCATGCCCAGCCGATTTTGTGACTGAAGTGAAGGAAGTTTGCTCCGGCATCTGCTACTCGCACTCTTTAAACTAAGATTCTAACCACAGTTAGCAGACTACCAGATGCCACCGCCCATCGATACAAAGAAAAACTAGCTACCTACGATACATTTGCTTAAGTTTATTTGATTTTGTATTTACTTACTTGAAAAGTTGAAAGCACTTGACACCGTAAGTAAATAGGAGTACATTGGAAATTCCTGAAACGTGCGCGTTTCAGAAACATTTGTTGGATCGGGTTTTATATTTTTGGCATTTCAAATTTTATTTTTATTGTTCTAGTCATGCGGCAGTTAGGAGAGAAGGAATATAAATAAATGTATAAATGTATACAATTTCTCTAATTTATTATGTTTACATATTATTAACGATTAAAAAGTATCAATTTTGTCCTAATTTCAATTTCGTTGTTAAGACAAATGCTTCATACCAAGCATGGGACAGAACGAGACCTCAGTGGTCAGCACCTGGTATAATTAACGTACTTTAAATAAAAAATTATACCCTGGAATTGGGATAACGGACTTCGTGTAAATGGGATTTTGCAATGCCTAAAATTTGTTTTCCCGGATAAACCTCGGTCTGTCTGCTAGTGAGCTAGTCTGTTACGAAACAGCATTACCTGATTCTGATTGCAGTATTATATTTCAGATCTTCAAGCGTGAGAATGATGGAGGAGACAAGCGGCTCTATGGTTGGACCGAGCGGCTCAGTCTTGGCTGATGCCACTGAGGCGTGCGCCTCAACGGCTACGACAAGTCCACACTCTTCTCATATGCAGGTGCTTGAAGCCTTGAATATATTCCATTTTGAACTTGAACTAATTTTATTAATTTCCTGACTTTTCTTTCAAGGATGTTCCTTATTTTATGTCGGTCCATGTAGTATGTCGTGAGGAGTTTCCATAGCAAATGTCATTGAACCTTTTTAAAACAAATTAAATCTATGAAATTTTGACAAAATTATAGGTTGATTTAACCTCAAACAAATTTGTTCATCTGTAAAAGATATCAAAAATATGTGTGGTATATTCAGTGAACTGAATAAAAGTAAAAAACATAAGAGACGGTACGTTCCAGCGTTGATGTATTTTCATAATCAAGAAATTACAGACAATTGAGTAATACAAGTAATTCATCACTCATGTTTCTCATGATTTTCCAGACGCATGAAGAACAAAAGCGTGCTTGGATGAAGATTCTAGGAGGCGGAGGAGAGCCGGCAACGAAGAAATCAAGCAAGAAGGCCGGTGATAAGGAAAGGAAGCTAAAAATGAAAGAATATATATGTCTTGAGTGCGGTCACTTACTCGCGCGGAAGACACGAAGCTATGGCGAACGGCATTCAAGAGAGCAACACAAAGGGGAATATGACTATCAGTGGACCAAATCGATTGTATTTCGTGATTCGCCTCTTAACACTAAAGGAAGTAAAATTGATAATATTCCTCTTCCTCACTTGCCAAGCGATCTTTTGCTTGAGTCTCATGGCGCTACCTCTCCTCGGTCTCGTACCCGTCCGCCACGGTCTCCTCGCAACCGTTCTCCTCTGTCTCTTCACGCCAGTTCGCCTCGTTCTCCTCGCGCCCGTTTGCCTCGGTCTCCTCGTGTCCGTTCGCCTCACTCTCCTCGCACCCGTTCGTCTTGGTCTTTGGGCAACCGTTCACCTAGGCCTTCTCACGTTCTATCAAGATCTCCACAGTTTTGTTCAATAACTGGGTCCATTGCCTCAGTTCCACGAAAACAAAACTCCCTAGAATCATTCGTTCTATTGCCAGCCAAGACTAATTCCGAGAATGTTGGAGATAATTTATCACAGCCAGATTCAAGTTATGAGGCTATCTTTCAGCGCCTAGACTGGCTGGTTGATAAATTAACTGCAAAACCATCGCAAAGTGTTTGCTGTTGTGTCTCTTCCAAGGAAAAGGTCAGCTCTAGTATTATAAATATTCCTCTTCCTTTCTTTAGCTTGTTAGTAACGCGATACTCGTTTCGTTGTATTTTGGGATCACAGAGCTTTCATTTTCTTGAAAAAGGACCTTGATTCCAAGTAGCTGATAACGATGTAATGATGTTACATTAAGATCATATTTATAAGGATAATTTGGTTTGGTTATATATAAATAAAAGATTTTATAATACAATCCGTTAAATTTTTAAATAGTCATACCCATGATTTAATGGACTGAAAAGTATGGGCAGTTATTTATGAAGCACACCCGAGAGAGAGCATGAATCATGACAAAATTGAGACGAAATATGTTGCTGTTAATTTGCGGATGATTTATAGCAGCTGTAAAAGTGTCGCGCAGTAACTCATCATTCCTGTTTCTCACATTTCACAGAGCCAGAGTTTAAACACAGAGTCTTACTTGACAGCCAAAAACGTGGCCATTCTCAAGTCATCAACATCTTTGATCGCTATTAGCCAGAATTCGTGCATCAAAATTGAAGAAGGAGAGGGAGCAAGCTGCAAAGTGTACTGCAGTGTATGCAGAGCTGCATTTGGACTGCAAGGAAAACTTAACCGTGGCAGAGCGTGAGTTTGAACTATTGTGCGAGATATTCGTATCATTTATCTCTTTTTTTTTGCGCTTATAGAATTAAATCTTCAGTTTTGTACAGACTGCTGCACTTACAATAACAACATTCAATCCATTGAAATACTTCCAATTTACCTTGAAATGCCTCTGCTACATATTTTGCTCCCGTATTTGCAAACGCACTGTCCCTACTTCAGCTGATGTACCGTTCTATTCTTTGCAGAGTGGAATCTTTGAAGGAATTTTGTCGTGGTTTCCGTGTTGAGGTGACTGAACTTGGTTCCTCAGAGACGCACCGCAGAAAATTTTACAGCATCCGTCGTAAATTTGTCGACCATCTTCTTGGTGCTTCATCCAGTGGCGATGCCCACGTCCAAGCTGTCCTTGATTTCAAAGAAAAAATGGAGGAGCAAAGCAGAGTACCGGTACCGTACTAAAAGTGGCTGTCTCTCATGTGTCTGCTGCTTTGGCCTGCATAAAGATGAAGTCCGCAGGAGTAAACTACAAAAATATCATAGCACTCTTAGCAGGTCTTGGTGTAGATGTGGGCACTCTGCAGCATTCACGGTAAGCTATATTTTTTCTGCTTTGGATGTCATGTAGCATTTACAATGCGGTCTTTCGCTGTCAACTCTAATAATAGCGAAGTAGCGATTTTTAAAATGATATTTTAAACACTACGTATAGTAAACAATTTCAATCTTGAAAACTTTTATCGAAGAAATGTATTTTATTCAATAAAGAATGGTGTAAAATAGTTTGGTGTAGTGAAATATATTGATTTTTGAAAAAATCTCAACATTTGCAGCAAACAATCGAAGCCTCTTTGTGAAGCTTTACTTGGCCAATGTCGACTTGGCATGCATGCATACCTGATAACTCCTCTAGCGAGTACTGGATTCCCCCCCCCCATTTTGCTAGTGCGTGCGACAAGAGTACGCCCATGAGAGAAACTAATCATGCCATTATGTTGATCATAAACCTCAATGGCGTGAAGAAGGCTGTGCCCATTGGGGCTCCTAAGGTTTACTCTTGTCATACTGAGGATCAGTCAATTGCTGATGAAGTTGCGGGAGGAACTGCTCAGGAACTCGCAAACCAAGTCATTAACACAATAAAAGAGTTTTGTCTTGTATCAGAAGAATCCCTCTCATCTCATACTGGTAATACCGTTCAATTTTGTACGCTATTGGAAACACTTTTGCTTGTAATTGGAAACCAATGTTGCCTCTAAGATTTTTCTTAGTTTCAGGGTTCTAGATAATAATTTTTATTAATCTCTAAAGCTCATATATTAGTATTGTTAACTTAACTTAGTTATGAATTTAATTTCTTCATGTTTTGCCATTTTTTGGTCAAGATTTCCAAACTTTGACAAAAATTAATGCCCACATCTCAATACCTACCAAAGTAAGCGATACAATGAACGTTACTAGTACCTGTTTTCCGGTGACTTCCTCTCTTCTCCTTAACCATTAGTGCTTTGCTTTACCAGTATAAGTCGTGCATGAGAAAAAATATTGTTACCATTGTACGAATACTTTTTCTAATTATTCACACTGAGATAAAGTTGCTGTCATGTTCAAGTTAGAAGTTCCATTCAAGTCAGTAAGCGCCGACGACTCAAAGTTTCTTCATTTGTTATTTAGTAACAAAACTTATAGAACGCGAAGGTTGATTAATGGTCTGCTCTAGTAAGTGTAGTGTCAACTCTACTGTTACTCATTGAATTTGCCTCAAGTAGCCCATATATAGCAATGCTTTGCATGCATTTACTTTCTTGTATTGTTATCTTATTTTGGTATTTATATAGTGTAGCTTAGTAAGTTTAAATAATGGTTACCGAATTGCATAGATTTCAAGCTTTTTATAATTTTGTGTTCCCTCCTTTCAGCCTTTTTTGCATAATACCGCAATAGCTTTTTTGCATACTGAATCTAAATTTATTCTCAAATAAATTATTTTTATTATTATGAAATCATGAAATCCAAGATGCTTGTCCTTCCACACTGAAAATATTCTCCATTTAGAAAATAGTCTTCTCAAATTGCATAAGTTTTTTAGGTTGAAATATCTAAAGGTGTTGTTGACATGCTAATTTTTTTATGCTCTACTTCTTTCCTGATGAATTTTTTACCAGCAAACCACTCCGACGGCCAATATCAAGCCCGTGGATTCAGAGCAACACTGCAGCAGCGATGCGGATTTGAAAAAAGCGACGTCGATCTAGCAGTGCCTGTGTTCTGGGACTCGGCCCATTTTGTAGACCTTGCAGCCAAGGAAGTCAGAGACAAGTCCTCCTCTTCACAGTTCTTTAAATGTTTCTTGGATCGTGCTAATTCGTTTGCCGATATGTTTGCTGCAGGACGTGGCTACTCCAAATACAAAGCAAGTACGATAAGTGGGGACTCGAAGGCCACTTTGGCTACTCGCCTAATAACCACAAGGTAAGAAATTACTGTATAATTGTTGTCTCGTTAAGGATATTACTATGGAATTGTCAGGGATATTACTTTGGAACTGCCACCAGTAAAGTCAGGTACATCAATTACAAATTACTTTGATAAATTTCGATACATTAACTGACCATACGTAATAATAAATTGTTGATAAAGTTTAATTTATTCAATAGGTAAAGATTTTGTAAGGAAAAACTCACAATATCTACAAATAATGTTTTTAATATCTTAGTATACAGAACTAAATATTGGTCTTTACTGACTCCTGGCCATTTTAGGTTTTTCAGCTCTTCAATCGCGGTACTTGATTTGCTCTACAAGAGCTACAAGTCTCTTGTTCGAGCATTCATCCAGAACCGCGAGACAGCAAGCCCTGTAGACGCTGTCAAATTCAAAGTTCGTGGTCAAGATTTTGCAGTGGAACTAGTCCTGATGTTGGACATATTCACGCCCATTAAAGACCTATTGGAACGTTGCCAACACGTCAAACAGTACATCTAGAATTCTATTTCATGGATTCGAGACACCTTGGAACGGTTGGACCGAATTAGTGCCGAACTCAAACAGCTACACAAGTTAGATGATCTCTCCCGCCTTCCCAGTCACTTGTTTCCGCACACCCGAAAGCATGCAGAAGAACTTGGCAAACGAAAGTTTTTTGATCTTGAGCTTCTGGACAGCTGGCTCACACGGCCTAGTCCCGGCCGCGGCAAGTCGGATGGCGTTGAGTGGGTGCTTTATGAGCCTGAAGAGTACCTTCGTGACATGGCAGACCTTGGTAAAAATTTAAAATCAGCTCTACAAAAACGGTGAGTTCTATTTCTACCATCATTGAGGCTCCCTTAATCCTTTACATAACAAGGTTATCTCATCAACGTAGCTTGAATTGTCTTCATCAATCGATTGTGTTGCAATTTACTTGAAGAATAATGTACCTCGGTGACATTTTGACACAAATATACAATTGACATTATTTAATACATTAGAGGAGCTCAATAATATTTTACAAATATTAGTGGCCCTTTTCTCTGTATTTACATAAGATGCAATCTTTTAATACCTAAGTATATGGATTGGTGCAAGTAGGTTTTTTTAGAAGATTATTCTTTTTTTCAAATTTTTATCCAGGTATCAGGATTGCTCAAGCCCTTTAGCTCACTTTCTAGATGAATGCCTCAATCCGCGGCGAGTGTTGCAGTGTTTGACGGGTAGTCGATCTGTGCCTGATGGGCGGCAAAAGCTTGACCAAGGCAATAATTTCAAGCTTGGAGGCGTGACAGCTTTTCATACTTTTTTCAACTTCGTATGTTCACTCCCCCACGTACGTAATGCTTGAGTCTTGACTTTTTGTGTCACATTTCATTGAAATAAGTTTAAATTGTTAAAAACAAGAATATTTTTACTATTTTTTAATCAGATTACTCGACAAAAATTCTTTTGTTTGCAAAAATGTAATTGTAAACTGATTTGGTGATACAATAATCTTGTATACATACCGATTTCAGCGACATTATAGGCCTACAATTTATGTTTTAATGCTTGGATGCAGCTCAACCTCTTACAAAAAATCCCATTATACTGTAATAAACCAACAAAATAGCTCAAAGGGCTATGAGCCTCTTTCGTCTAATTTTTTTTTGCAGTTTTATCTTCATGCTCTTGTATACAGCATTTTGATTAGGACTGAATATGTAAATTGTTCTGAGCTACCAATAATTACGTAATTTCAGGTGAAGAAAAGGCAGTCTGAAGAAGATCTCGACTTCGATCCTCAATTTTCGAATGAAACGTACTTCAAGTTTTGTACTTTCATACACGATTGTGTATGGGGTAAGTCGGGGTTCTCCCTCAAGACCTGGTTTCCGGAGCTCCCAGAAGTCTCCTCACAGCTGGTGAAGATGTCGCGTTGGGTGGCCGAAGAGGAGAAGTACGAGTTCTCTTTTTCAAACGGCAATTCATTTTCAAGCTCCTTCGATGAAGCCGCATTTTTAAAATCTTTCTACGTGGATAAAAAGGTATCGTTCCAGGCTGAGAGAAAAAATTGTATTCAGTTACCAAATTTTAAGGTTCTAGGTGACTTTCATTGCTTACTTATTTGTTCAAGTGTGACAAATAGGCAAATTTTCATTTGTCATGCTCATTTCTATTTGCATCTAAAATGACTCCTCCTGTAATATTAGTATTTCAGTTTTAATTTGTTTTTATTCAATCAGCCTCAGATTTGATTTGATTAAAGTGAAGAAGATACTATCAATGTGAAAAGGCGAACAATTGATGCTGCGTTCTGTTTATGGTCACATATTTTCTCTGAATTTGAAGCTTTAGATTAAACAAGCCTCGGTGACTTAAAGGAATGACCTGAATTTGCGTCTTATGATCTTGGAATCTTGTTTTTTAAATAATAATAATAGCAGTTTCAGCGTTTAGAAGGCCGTAGGCCTGTCACCAATTCTTAACATCGCAGAACATTCACAGTATTTTGCGGTCTCGAACTCGCAACTCACTGCTACAATTCTGCTGTGCGCCCGGCCTCCTTGCCGATTCTGACCAGAAACTGGTGCACAGAGCTGCGAACCAGCACCTCTCTGCGCCAATCATGGTACTACTCTGAACTGTAACCATCAGCGCAGGCTAATTCAAAAAACATATGCTCTAAAAGCAAATAGTTTCATAAAACATTTTTCTAATGCTAGTGATAGCGAGTTCTGTTCTGGCCACAAGTTGGCTTGAAGTAAAATTCAAAGCTGGCCGCTTTATTACATCTTACATTGAATATACGCCCTACTCAAACACTGATTTACAATGGTACTCGACAACAGTACAACTTTAAGATTTGCTGCATAATTTATTTCAGTACGTAGTGCACACTCAGTCGCTGGGGATGATTGATGCGCAAAGCATGTATCAAATGTGGGAAATCATTGTTGCTAACTTCTGCCAAATCCAATACATCAACAATATATGTTCGTGTAGAATGTTATTTGCACAGTATAGAAATGCGCAACACTGTTTAATTTACACGTAACTCCTCCTCCGTAACACGTAACTCCTCAGCCGTTTTACATGCTGAGGATTTACGTTTACTAAGTAAATAAATGCTCTATAAATCATTTGCACTGAAACTAACTAAAAGTGTTTTGCAAGTGTTTGAGAAGGTTGGGCAGGAACTCTGTACTGCTCTGGATGTGGCTGTGTCCATGGGTGGGTGTGAAGCCGTGGTTGAATCGTTCTACTCTGTTGTGGACACCCAGCAGAAGGGAGGTAACATGTCAAATGAGACGTTGGAGGCAAGAAGTATAATTGATTGGTGCTATCCTGCGCCATATAGGTGTCCTGCAACCATGGAGACGGTCGCCACTTTACTACTGGAAGGAAATTATCTTCTTGGAATTCCTCCAAGCCCCCGCTCAATTCATACGGACACCAAAAACAAATCTCAGTTCTCAGAAGTGAGCAAGGTTTTACGCCGGCTCAAAAACGAGCCAGTCAAGTACGAATTTCTGTCGAGTGCTGATGATTTCAAGTAAAGCGTTCAAGTACAGCTTGATTTCAAGTAAAGTTCGTGGCATACTTAATTTTCTTTTCCATGTAAGAATTTTTAATCCATGAACGAGGATGACAATGATTCTCCAATGGCGTTATATGTTACAGATTTCTCGGAGCTAGAATTAATGAAAAAATTTATCCGCAAATAAATCATTTGAGGTCATTTTGTTGAAGCTATTAAGTTTTAATCCTTTGCCGGCGTACGACTGTTCTACGATGTTTTCTCATTTTGACAGTTTAGTCCCGACATAATAGTTGCATGTTGCAAGTGTTATCCCATATAATCCCAGTTCTGCTGTTTGACCCCAAGAAGGTGCAGTTTTCTTTCACAGCATCTAAGGGATTATATGCACTCCCTGGGTTTTCTCGCTATTGTTACTAATATTTTTAAGCTTATATGCCTAAATATGGTGCTTTGCTGGCCTTAACTTGACTTAAATCTCAATGTTTGTAACTTTCGTTGCATTAATTTTGTTAATTATGTCATATAGGCAAATGACTTTTCCAAAGACATGGTATTCTTAGTACGCTGCAGCCTACAGGTAACGCAGAGCAACATGAACAATATCGCGTTCCTGTTAATTTAGATTATTGAAAAATTTGACATTTTTGGCAAACATAATTCAACGGCTGCAATTAGGGACTCACATGCGAGAAGTATGTTTTCATGGTTCGCAAATGGGCTAACTCACGGCTCCGAAAATCCAGTCGCGGCTCACCAAGTAGATATATTCCATGCCTGCTGTAATGATGCAAGTGCTGTTTTTTTCAATGAAACAGTCAAACAGCTGTGGCATCTTGCAGAGACTCATCAGTGATGATGATGGACTGAAAGTGGAAGTGTGCTGGACGTTCCAGATTTTTGGGTCCTGCTTTCCGATTTGCTATGTTTACCAGTTAATATATTACCCCTCTGGAATTCCACACATAGTGGCAAAGCAGAGAGTTTTTTAGACTCTCCCTCAAGTTCATTTTTGAGTCCTATAGGTAGACCAGTAAAGTATCCTGGATACCAGCCACTGTGCAGAGAGTGGATGAATATTGCAAGATCTTTGGCGACGCTTCAGTAGCCAAATTTTTGCCTTCAGAAGATCTTGCCAATACATTTAGATTGAAATTCTTGCATTTAATATATTTCTCAGTCTTCGGCCAACTATTTAGAAAAAAAGTAAGGTTTCCGGTACGTTGGATGGATTACGATGCAGCGAAGCTTGTCCGGAAATCAGTTGCGATGAGTTCCCGCAAAAAATGTTAACAATGTTTTTTTGATTGCGTAGTTTCGGTCACATTAGAGCAGTCAGACTGCTTTATTACATGTTCAGTTGACACTTGCTGTACAATCGGACTGTTTTTAGAGTAAAATTAGTTGTTTGGGGTATTTTCTTTATTAATATTTCAAACACAGCATTTTTAATTCTTTGGACATAGTTTCAGATGCACTACCAAAATAGGGCAATGTGCAATAAATAATTTTCTTACTATCGCATTCAGTCACAGTTTCAGAAAATTTGTTANTCATTAAAAATTACCCGGCGACGCATCTTTAAAATGGCCGGCGACGCTTTGGGCTTAAAAATCCATATATTGGCGACGCTGCATCCACCCTCTGCATCATAGTGGCAAACCAGAGTTTTTTTGGAATCAGTTCATTTTTAATTTCCTCCTTAACTCAAGATTTAAACCAATTTCTTAAGTACCGTATAATAATGCTGGTATCCATGATACTTTATTGGTCTACTTATAGGACTCAAAAATGCACTTGAAGGAGAGTCTAAAAAACTCTCTGTTTTGTCACTATGCTCTGCACCCACTATGCAGAGTGTGCAAGCAACGTCGCCAAGATACGAGTTTCCAGCCAACAACGTTGCCGGCATTACTCGATAGTTCTCGCCATCGCCGCCAGAAGCCTTCACGATGCGTCGCCGAGTAATTTTTCAACAATGAAGCTGCTAAAAGTTCAAAGAGTATATCCCCCACTCCCCAGGAACTACAGCAGTCAATGTATCTTTCGTTTTTCTTCCATTCTGCTTTTGCGGAAAACGTCGCCTCACAGAAAGCATCGTTGGCAGCATAGCCGAAGCTTCTGGAAGGTTGACTGCATCGCCGAAGCTTCGGGAAGATTAGTAAATGGCGTCGGCAAGATCTTCAAAGAAGTAAATTTGTCTGCTAATTCGTCTCCGAATATCTTTCAAATCTTTATCACTCTCTGCATAGTGGCTCTGCACCACTGTGCAGAGAGTGAACAAAGATCTAAAGACCTACGGCGACGCATTATCGGCAAAATTTTCGCCTTCAGAAGATCTTGCCGACACATTTAGATTGAAATTCTTGCATTTAATATATTTCTCAGTCTTCAGCCAACTATTTAGAAAAAAAGTAAGGTTTCTGGTACGTTGGATGGATTACGATGCAGCAAAGCTTGTCCGGAAATCAGTTGCGATGAGTTCCCACAAAAAATGTAAACAACGTTTTTTTGATTGCGTAGTTTCGGTCACATTAGAGCGGTCAGACTGCTTTATTCCATGTTCAGTTGACACTTGCTGTACAATCGGACTGTTTTTAGGGTAAAATTAGTTATTTGGGGTAACACGTGCATGCAACCTTGTAATAAGTTTGTGGCTTGTAAATAGTTTGTCATTACTCAGCGTAAATGACTTTTCATTAAAAATTACCTGGCAACGCATCTTTAAAATGGCCGGCGACGCTTTGGGCTTAAAAATCCATATATTGGCAACGCTGCATCGGAGTGCATCTACCCTCTGCATAGTGGGATA
This sequence comes from Hyalella azteca, assembly GCF_000764305.2. Classification (NCBI taxonomy): domain Eukaryota; kingdom Metazoa; phylum Arthropoda; class Malacostraca; order Amphipoda; family Hyalellidae; genus Hyalella; species Hyalella azteca. The sequence continues at coordinate 51,076 of NW_025940862.1, forward strand.
CCAGCATTATCATACTTAAGAAATTGGTTCAAATCTTGTGTAAATGAGGAAATTAAAAATGAACTGATTCTAAAAAAGCTCTGGTTTGCCACTATGATTCCACACTTAAATTATGATCATGGGATTTCATGTTAGGGACATTTTTTATAATAAAAAAAAATTAGGGACATTTTTTATAATAAAAAATGTCCCTAACATGAAATCCCATGATCATAATTTTATGCACAAAAAAAATTGTAGGCAAGTTTCAGCCTCGGACTTTCATGTTAGGTTTATCTATTAGCTCAAAACAAAGTGAGCTGAGAAGCAGAAGCCAGAAAGCTCACAACCTGTTTGAATTTGGCAGTTGCAGTTATCCAGTTAAGATCCAGGATTCCAGGTCACACGAGGTCAGCAACAGGTCAGGATTCTCAAGAACTTGAATTGAAACCAACATTTTTGTCAATCATAGATCAAACTTCCAAGAAGACATGTAGGTACATTTCTTCTTTGCTGTGCTTGTGTACAGTTACATTAACATACAGTGTACTGAGTGTAGTCTGCACTTCCTCATCAGTCATCATAAGCTCGTTGTAGACTTGTAGGACGGTAGAACTTGGAAGTGTAACAAGTAACAACACTCAGTCTCAGACGGTGACAGACCTTAGCTTAGAAGTTAGTGTAGACTTACTATAGAGTGCAGACTATACAACTACAAGTAGCACACGACACACGTCACAAGACACAGGTACCAGTCGCGTCACAGTCACTGACGAATATGAAGCCGCTTAGCCGAAGCGACGCACATCAAACCGATCAAAGCGTCAATAAAAGATCGGCTCGGTAGTCGGTACTTCGGAAAATCGTTCAAGTCCGGGATTCGCATAGTGATAAGACTTCAGCATTAATCACATGTGTCTTTGATATCATAATACAGCATATAGTTTCAACCATTGTTGTATCATTGATTAAGATTTCATTGCTGATTAGCGCTGAATTTGCCATGATGATTATTACAAGACGAACAGAAGGTCCGTTTCAAGTGGAGGATCAAATTTTTTGTCCGATTATTTCAAGTTGTGAGATACACACTTTTCAATTTAACCTAAAGATTATCATAAAATCTTGCAAATGGTGTGTAAATAAATTTAGATGTCAGCTATACACTCTACATCAAGTGGCTCTAACTAGGAGTGCAAAGTTCCCACGACCGTATCTGTTTTTTGACGTTCAAATAAAGTTATGATATTTTTTCTGACGCAATGTAATCTCAATAGAGTCTACCTTCAAATCATGTCACGGAGCGCGTGCCTGCTATGTTGTTGGCGCCAACGTCACGCTCGCACGAGTGGTGGCCGGGGCAGGACACCGAAAGTGGAGGGAGATGGGCAAAGGCAGGGAGGGTAGCCAGGAACGCTGCCGTTTCCACGGGACTGTCATACAGTGAGGGAGAGACACTGAAGGTCGTGGGGAAGGAGGGGCAGCTGAACAGAATACTGGACGGACAGGAGGGGACCCCGCTCAAGGGGCAGGAGGCACTGAGGGGACCCTGCAGGTGTAGGGCGCCAGGGAGCTGCAGTAGCCCGAACGGAGCTGGGATAGCGCTGATCGATAGGGGCGAGGGAGCTAGGCTTCTTCCGGCGCGATCGGTGTGGGTGGGATCACGAGAACGGTGTTGTTCTCGGTTAGTGCCGCGATGCATGAGGGGATCTTCCTGTGCAGGGAGCGCTTAGCCTTTTCACAGGCGCCGGCAGGTAAAATTCCGTTCGTCAGGAAGGGCTCAACAAGGTGGCCGAACTTCGACGTAAGGGAGGCTTACATGGGACGAACCCCGAGGGAAGCAGATACAGAGTGCAATGAAGTGTGGGTTTGCTGGAGGGCACTGGCGAGGAATTATGCGCAAGCCAGGTGTCCGGGGAGAAGAATGTGACAGATGATTTGCTCTGTGTCACGGTCAGTTTCTTGGAAGCAGACCAGTCGGAGAGGCCCCGCAGAAGCCTAGCTAGGTCGGCCACTGCAGCATCGAGCCTCGGTAAGACACGAAGATCGTGTGAGGTCATCCGAGCATGAGGCAATGTTGGAGATAGGTACTGGGATGTCAGAGATGAAGTGGTTGAATAGGGCGGGCCGCGGGGGGAGAACTCCTGAGTGAATTGTTCTTATGGGAGATTGCGTTCTGAGAGGTAGCAGTACAGATAGCGGAGCAGGTTGTGGTGTAGATCCGAGGCCACGATCATACGAAGAAGGAGAGGGTGGTCGGCACTATTGAAAACCTTCGATAGGTTGACCGATGCTGCCACTGTGCGGGCTGGGGGCCACCGTGAGTTAAAGCCCGTCGCAATCTGGTGCGCGAGCGGGAGGAGGGCGGTGACAGTAGAATGTCCCTGGTTTGAAGCCGTGTGGCGAGGAGACGGTGGTAAGGGAAGCCGAGATGTGCGGAAGTAGGAGTCGTTCCAGAATCTTGACTGCTGGGCAGAGGACGTAGATTGGGCGGTAGGACGAACCTTGGTAGGGATAATTGAATTTTTCCAGAAAGCTGGAATAGAAGCCGTGGAAACAGATGTTAAAGAGGCGAGTAAGGATTTGGAGGCCACAGGGGCCAAGGTCCTTGAGGTGGAGGACCGTGAGGCCCTCTGGGCCCCGGCGGATGAGTTACTGGCAGCTCCGATGGCGCGTTTCACCATGTTAGTGGTGAAGGGGGAGAAGTCCCTGTCGAGGGGATGTTCTGCCCAGATCCGAGGCATTAGGCGGCGGGTGGAGGGGCTTTGAGTGTGAGGAAACGATGGAAGTGAAGAGTTTTCAAAAGGCGGTGGATATCTTGCGCTGGGAGGAGAGAGAGGTGTGACCAAATTGGATTGGTTGATTGGGGAGCGAGCGTTAGCGCTTTCTGGCCATGGAGCGGAGGAGGTTCCAGTGCTTCGACTGGTGGGTGCGTCTGTTGCACGACGCTAGGTGTGTCCGCCAGGTATCCCTATCGTGGGCCAATATAGAAATAGATATTTCCAAGTTGAGATCTGGAAGCCTGGGATCGTTAAGGTTGCGTGCCCTGATGCCGTTCCGTTGCTCAATTAGCAACCGGATGTCAGGGTTGACTGAGGGGAAGAAATCCTTCCGGAATGCGGAAGTGCTGCTATCGAGCACGACGCTCCCAACTTATGTCTCATTCCCTTGGTTCCAGTGGCTTTTATGCCACTTGAAATCAGTTAACTTGTACTAGGTGAAGTAACACGAACTGTAGACTTTGCCAATTATAAGTCAGACTGATTGTTGGAAGCAGACCCGTTCTTGGACATGCTGTTCTGTAGGTGAACATATAAAGGCACTGCACTGTAGCTGGGCGATAGTCCGTCATGGTTAATTATATACTAGAATATATAAAGTGATTTGGGGCCAGGTGATATCCGTACTTCAAATCAATGAGCAAAAAATAAAATAAAATACGCAATAAATAAACAAGAACCAACACCAGGGGCCACGGCTATAAACTAAAAAAACAGCGTTGAAACAAGAACCAACACCAGGGGCCACGGCTATAAACTAAAAAAACAGCGTTGGAACACATCCATGCGACAACATTTCTTCTCGCTTCGAGTCACCGACATGTGGAACAGCCTCCCTGATAGCATCGTTGAAGCTCCGAGTATGAACATCTTCAAAAACAGACTAGACGAAGCTATGCAGGAGCATATGTTCAGTCTTAAAATGCCTAGCAAATTACGGACCAGGCAATAAGTCCAGCAGCTATCTCAATCAATCGTCAGCTATGGAAAGATCGGGTTCCAAAGGCCGGATCCCTTGTGAATCAAGTCACGAAAAGTTCAAGAATCGGCAACAGGCCATGGGCCTATTTCTTCAATGCCGACACTTCTATTCTATTCTATTCTATGAGCAAAAAATAAAATAAAATAAGCATTTTATTCCTTCTTCCGATGGCTAAGCTGAAATTAAGTTAAAGCGAACATTGATATTGCGGTCGAATTTACACATCTTCTGTTTGCAATAGAAATACGTTTCTAATTTTTCCTTTAAATATTTTCAAAATGAATATTTACTTGCCTCTCACAAATCACGAACAATACAAGAATCGGCGACAGACCACTATGGCCAATTCTTCAATGCCGACATAGGTAGATAATAATCATAGAGGTCAGTGAAGCCCATAAAATGGGCGGAATTTCTCTCGAGTCTCATGATAATATTTCATACACGTCATAAAAAAACTAGCACAAATAGATTACCGTGAAATGTTTCTTTTTGATAAATTCCTTGAGTCAAGGTTATCGAGCCGTTGCCCAAAACCCTGCAAGGCTTGTGAGCGAAATGATCACTAGTGACATGATCCATAAGGTAGGTAACAATTGGTCAAATCGGGTTAAATTAAAGGAGGGTTCAAACACAATCTGAAAATCAATTTAATAAGATAACTACGAAGCCTAGCTCGGAGTTCTCTATACTTTCACGTTACCATGGAATGATGCAAGACGCAAGAAAATATTTTTAGAAGTTACTCTTGCCAAATATAATATTAAAGTATCCAACACACAGAGCAAAATTGAACTAAATCTACGCTGCCTTCTACAATAAAAGCAATAGAAATATCGCAACAAAAACTTGCCCCAAAAAAGAAAATAAACAGCAAAATTTGTTTTAAACTGAAAATACTTCAATGCTACAGGACCAGGCTGCTTGAAGTGCTACATTACGTAAAATTTAAATCTAACAATCTTCGCAGCAACTAATGTCAAAGAAGCTTATTGCTGAGGCGTTTTCACAAGTCGGGGCAAGTTAGTTGAGGCAGTCATCTGATAATTTTCTCAAATCAAAGAGCAGTGAAGGAATATATTACACTCTTACTGATAAATAATGCCAAGGATTATAGAGAGGGATTACTTTGCTTAGCAACAGAGCGAGTGGTATAGATACTGCACAATGTAATCTTAAGGATGCTTCTATCTCTTTGAGGTTAATGCACACCATACGACTTCAATTTATCAGTCAAAGTTAGCAGTTCAACACGCATCATTGAACAGAATTACACTTCACGCACGTGAACGCAAAAGGCACAAATAATTCCAGGTTTGTTTGACATAAACATGAATGTAAGAACATTATCAAGGGTTAACTGCTTTAGAAAGCAGCAGGACATCATGATATGATAAGCCATCTAAATACCATTTCCAATCTCACAGTCGCAAGTAAAAAGCTGAAGTAACACAAGCAAAGGACCAGAAAGAAGCGGCACCATAAAATTAACAATGTCCACATAATGCAAAAAATGCCTCTCACGATTCACACGAAAAAAAACATTAAACCAAAATGTAGCTCACAAGCCAATGAAACGTGTAATTAAGGAAAATCAACTAGCCGTTGCAATATATCAACTGGGAAAATGCTTTAGTGAAGTGCACTTAAAAAATAGAACATACAATCGCAAATCATGAGAGGTGAAAAGTGATACCACGTCTCTCGATAGCCAGGCTGTTCAATGATTGCAAAGAACGTTGAACATCAAGGTTCGAACAATACCAGGCTTTCTGCACAGCTGGCTGCCTTCACTTACATCATCCTGACAGCTCAGTAAGTTTACAAACTTAGCCTATTAGAGTGATGAAAAAAATACATTACATGAAAAAAATACAATAACGATCTAAGGTCGTTCTCATTCCCCCTGATGCAGTACTAGACGCTGGAGATCACGTGCAGGTAGTTTCTACGGGTGATGATCTAGCCGAGTGAATCTAGCGATCGTTTACACCAGTTATCCTGCAAATTTATGAAGAGATTACCACTTATCCCACTTATCCAAGGAGGTAATTTATGAAAGAACTGTACATTTAATTTTGCTATTTTATGCTATTTTATGGTAATAAATTTCTCATAACGTAATCTTATAATATTTTATGCTAAATTTCTCATAACGTAATTCTTCTGACATTTAAAATATATGCACGTTTAAAAACAGAATAATTTCGACAGATTTGCCTAATAAGCACAAATCATAGTACAGAATATTAGAATTTTGATAAAAAAAGACAAATGTAAGTTGATACCATTAGCGGTCCTGGACAATTCAATTGCTTTTGGTAAACAAAATACCCAGAATACATTGTTAAATGATCCACACTAAAAAGCCTGGCCACTAAGGTCTGCAGCTCGAACTATCGCTCATTGATGTTTGTTGAAGTGTCTTTGCATAGAGAAGGCATCGATGTTTAAAAATAAATCCAATTATTATGGAGAAACTTGAACAGAATTACAACCAAGACATTCATTAGTCACATATTTATAATATAGTTCCCTGTTCAATAAATTACTAGCTTTATTTATGTAGCACTTACTGGTCATACTCTGGGTGTTCTAGATGTACCACGTGACAAGGATAGTGATATTTATCAATTTATCATTACGTGCAGGTTGATGTCAAAGCAAATGGCCAATAGCCAGTGGTTCACGAACAGTGCATATGTAGTCTATCATTTATCTAGGGTAATGTCAATGGGATTTATTTTAGCCATGAACAATGATTATATTTTTGTGACGTAAATATCATTTTATTGGGTACCGTGGTGAATGAGTTGGGCAAACATTACCGTTCTCTCATGAACAATTTGGTCCTCAAATTGTCATTGAAAAAATTCGTGTATGGAGCCAGGAACCATGAACTCACAGCTGGGATGGGGGCGGTGATGAAACCTCTAATTACTTCTTGGAGAGCTCGTTAGAGAGCCAGTCCAGTCCTTCGTAGAGACCATCCCCTTGACAGGCACAAGTCGCCTGGATGTACCACTGCACAACACAGGCAAAATAGAATAAAAATTTTCAAATATTATTTTATTCTACCTCTGAATTGTGATTTAAATGAACCCAATGCCTACACCAGGTAATTATTTACAATTACGGTATTCTACACCTAAAATGAGATTTTACGGAACCTGATATCAATACTGGGCAATTTTTCAAGATCATTCTAAACCTGGTAAGTGATTAAATTTGATCAAATGAGTCACACGTAACCCACCCTCTTGTTTCTGAGTTGGTTGAGCCCAAGCTTATCAGTGACTTCAGCAGCCGTCATGGCGTTGGGCAGATCCTGCTTGTTTGCAAACACCAAGAGAACCGCATCGCGCAGCTCATCTTCTTGCAACTGCCAATAACAAAATTAGATGATACTTTAATTCATTATTACTGATTATTCAGTGGCTTTGAAATTCAATGTGTATTGGCCCTTACTGGTTTATGGAGGAATATAGATCAAGATGTACCGTTATTAAGCCTTGAGGGGTAGAGTATGGTGAATGCAAGCACAGGCAGGTAAAGATTGACTACAAGCCGAGATGCAAATGAATAAAAATACAAAAATGAATAAAAAATGTATAAATGAAAAACGTTTCACAGCCTTTAAGGAATATCAGGGTACGTACTGGTATTTTAAAAAAATTCCATGACTCTCCATGACCATCAATATAATTTTCCAGGACTCGTATATGACAGGTTTAGCATGACTGAAAGACTAACCGTGCATATTCAATCATCTCCTACAGTTGATAAATATCAAACGTGTAAATGCATAGTGCAGGAAGACGCAGAGGAAATAAAATGACACATACCTGTAAATCAAGCCCACACTGGTATTATTATGAATTCAATAGTGTAAAATCACAACAAATATTGAGTAATGCACACAAGATTGTACACGATAATGTCAACACAGTTCAGAACATTCTTCAATAAAACTACCCTAACATTCAACTGGCAGCTATTTTATCAACTTTTTCTTTAATGTTCAGTTCAAGAATATCTAGCTTTGTTTTCAAAGATTGCCTCGTGGCGTTGAACTTTGCGATAATTTTCAAATCCCCCTTTCTCTCCATTGCTTCTGCATTTTCATAAGCTGCTGGCTCAAGCGCCTTGATGCCCTCCTCCATACGCCTTTTCTTCTTCAGTTCATCTAGCTCATCCAACAGAGCCTTCCTCTTCTGGGTTTTCTGGGCCTTCGCATTATGCCCTTTCTCTTCTGCAAAATAAGTATTGTAGGCTGTTTTGGCACTGCCAGCTGCAAGCAGCATCTTCTTTGTGATGGTCATCTTGTCCAGGCCACCAACATGTGCAACATGATCAACCACAGCACGCGGGACAACCAACGTTCACTCTTTCATGTTGTGCGCAATGATTTCCTTGTTGAACGAAAACCCTCTTTCAACCGTGGCTTGGCCATGAGACAGGAGCATGAGGATCTGCACTACATTCCAGAGCTTATTGTAGGTGCTCTTTGACAGAATGTCATGCCAAAAAGTGTCCAGTTGATCAGAAGTTGACAATGCTTGAAGCCGTGCGTTCAGTTGACTGCAATGTTGTGATTCATCTCTAAAGTTGCACATCTCATCACGCAACATTGTCCACATCTGTGTTAGGGAATTTCTTGGCATCAACAAGCAAAGTGAGATAGTTCTTCAACTGCGTCTTGTCAGCTTCCTTGCACTCCTTCTTGATGAAGACTTTGGGCACCAGCCATCTCAGGTTCCTACCAAGGCCATACCTGATAGGGCTCTTGTCCAGTAGCTTTTGGACTACAGCCTGCATGAAGTCCCGCACTTGTGTCTTGAATAGAATAGAAGTGTTGGCACTGAAGAAATAGGCCCATGGCCTGTTACTGATTCTTGTAGATTTTGTGACTTGATTCACAAAGATCCGGCCTTTGGAACCCGATATTTCCATAACTGACAATTGATTGAGATAGCTGCTGGACTTATTGCTTGGTCCGTAAAGTGCTAGGCATTTCAAGACTGAAGATATGATCTTGCATAGAAGATATGATCCTACATACATGAGAACTTGCAGTGCACTTGCATTCTTGTCTGCAAGCTGTTTTTTTATTGCAGACCCTGCCACATAACCAACATCAACCTTATTGAGGGAAATCAAAAAACGCCTTTTGTTCCATGACTTTCTATGACCTGAAATGAAATCCAATGACTTTCCAGGCCTGGAAAATGAAAAATCAAATTCCATGACTCTCCAGGTTTTCCGTGACCCATATGCACCCAGGAATATATTTCTGATAATCAAAAGAAACCTTGTGTAATTAATATAAAACAATTCAAAATGTCAAATGAGTTAACTGATTGACAGATTTTTCTAGAATGATGACAAGAAGAACAAAGTAACAGACAGAATGGAAATTTATATACCTATATGCATAAAGAAGTTATACTTGAACTACTCTGGAAGAAAGTTATTGCATATTACAATAAGATAGAAATTAATTTCTCAATAATGTTGCAACAACTTGGTTATTATTGATAGAAACAAACCATCTTTGTGAGCTCTTCAGAAGCTTCACTGATTCTCTCTCGGTCATTGCTGTCCACCACAAATATGAGGCCCTGCGTGTTCTGGAAATAGTGCCGCCACAAAGGGCGGATTTTATCCTGGCCACCAACATCCCATACAGTGAAGCTGATGTTCTTGTACTCAACAGTTTCTACGTTGAAGCCTGGAAAAAATTATATGTATATGTAATACATGTGTATATATATTACCCCATCTATTACAACTTAAATGAAAAAAATAAATAAAATATAAAACATTAGAACAATCACCAGAAAAATCTCTGATGAATAAAGCTATACAAATTTTCATGTTAGAATGATAAACTGATTGAGAGAATAACTCACCAATAGTAGGAATAGTGGTAACAATTTCACCAAGCTTCAATTTGTACAAAATAGTTGTTTTACCAGCTGCATCAAGTCCAACTGAAAGACAAAAAAAGATAAATCAGGCAAGACATTAATGTGTTCTTCATTTAGCAGGTTACATGCTTATGATTAGGAAATTTAAAATTTTATGCAACACACAAAATGTACACAAATCCCACAAGAAAAACCTACTGTGAAAATATACTCGTTATAATACAAAAAACCTGGATAATATTCAACAAAATAATAATTTTTATTCTTGGTAGAAAGAGTTAGAAAGCAAAAAGTGATTTTAAACTGGAGCATGGCAAAGCTTGCCATGCTCCAGTTGTTAGTACAAAACTCGTACAAGTTTTAATAGTACTAACCTGGATAAACTTGATAGGATGGAATTTAAAGGGCAGAAATTTTCAATAACAATCAAATTTTTACCTAACATTTCATGAAGAAAATTTAATTTTTCTAGCCATCTTTTCTTCAAAGAAACCAACACCTATTTCATCATAAAGTACTAGATATATGGGTAGGGCCTGAATTTTTCCTTAGTATAATCAACAGGTAACAGCTGATAAGGTATAAAATTAATTCCACAAAATTATAATTTTCTAATTTATGGAATTAAATAATAATAACTGACATGATATTTACAGCTTTCCACACAGATTTCCAACTCTACCATCAATGCCAATGACATTGCCACGGCACTCAAGTCGCCAGCCATCAATAGGTAGAAACAGATTGTTCAACAAAATTGAATCTCTTCTTTCTAGCACAATCAATAAAGCTTTGAGGTCAGGCATAGAATATATACTCCAACATCGTAGGTAATTCCGTCACCTCTCCAGCTTTTCCTTTATATTAGGCTTTGTTTTAGTTCCATGCGTTTGTTGATGGTTGAAATGGTGACGTCATACATTTGCGAGTCAAAATACTGCCAAAACACTAGGTCTTGGCCATCTAGTGGGAAAATATTGAGATCCAAAGAGAGACAATGCATGCCACTACACAACTTGAATTGGACACACACAGATCGTTCAAAGCTTTGCACAAAAATTGAAATTTGCTTAATTAAAAGCCTAATAGCTGTTAATTAAAACGTAATTAAGTAGTGACTGTAGTGTTCAATATTTGTTAGTGTTCTAATTCAAAGCCGTGTTGTATCCCAATACAGCTCACACAGCAAACGGAATTCGAACACGTGGATGTCGGCAATACGTATCAGTTAAATTTGAAGCGCTGACGCCATACGACTCACCGCGTGTCGAATATTGCCACACAAAGTGACGGAATATAGGGATTTGGTAGGTTTCCATTCTAAAGGCTTTTTAATAAATATGGCAACATTTTGTGACGTTTCATCGTTGCTGACGCGTAGTGAAGTGTTTTGAGAGTCATGTGAAGGCAACAGGACTTACGCAATGCATACGGTTTTTTTTATAGTTTTTCATTTCTCGATGCGTCCTTAATGTGTCGGAATATACCGCGTTTACCCTATACCTAGAAAAAATGAGAAAAAATGAAAAATGAGAAAAATTGCTTCTCTACTTTCATCTGCAATTTTTGAAAATTTCCCATGGCCATGAATCAATTTTTTTACCTATAATTTTGTGAAAATGTTTCTAAATACCTAGGTAGGCCTATTCCTGATTAGTCTCTAAAGTCTGACAAGTGTTTGGACTTTGGAGGTTAGGCTTGGATTTGGATTTGGGGCGTGGTGACTCTGAGAGAAAGAATTTCAGGGTCAGGCCTTTGCAACGGCCATCAGCCACGCATCACATTTTCATTTGTTAGTAAGGAGGAAGGGAGACCAAGCCAGGTGGAAGCAACATTAAAGAGAAGAGGCTAGAAGAGGTGTGAAAGTTTGTGTTAAGGTTGAGAAGTAATCAAGGGGAAGAGAAGTTCAAGGAGAAATTCATTGGTTTATTATTGCTATTTGTCAATTATTGCACTGTGCATTTGATAATTATATTAGCTATGGGGCCTTGTAGGCCCTGAGTGACTATTTGCGATATTATTATGGTTTGGTTATTTCAATTTCATTATTATTATTGCTTTTTTCTTACACCCTCCCAACCTCCACTCTAGCCAACCTCCTCCTCTCCCTCACACTCCAAGCACTCTCCAAAAATCGCTTTCCACTCTCAATCATAGCAGCAGTTACCCCCATTGACAGTCCCACAATCATTGCAATCCATTCATCTCCTGTT
>NW_025940863.1:0-457 GCF_000764305.2 Hyalella azteca
AGGGTAAAATTAGAGATTTGGGTAACCCATGCATGGACTTTGTAAATAAATTTGCGCCTTGTAAATGGCTTTTCATGGCCAAGATATGGAATTCACGGCTTGGTGAAATAGAATCACGGCTCAAAGAAATGTAATTACGGCTGGCATTCTGGCAAATCCATAAAACCACGGCTCAAAAAATTCAGTCGCGGCTCACCAAGCAGATATATTCCATGCCTGCTTACTTTCATGTACAAACAGTTTATTTTTCTACGGGTGACTTGTGCTTTGTCTCTTCATATATATGGTTCCTCAGTCCAGACCATGGTGCAGAGAGTGATAAAGATTTGAAAGATATTCGGAGACGAATTAGCAGACAAATTTACTCCTTCGAAGATCTTGCCGACGCCATTTACCAATCTTCCCGAAGCTTCGGCGACGCAGTCAACCTTCCAGAAACTTCGGCTATGCTGCCAAC
>NW_025940864.1:0-345 GCF_000764305.2 Hyalella azteca
TGGTTACACTCGAATACGTTATAGTTGTGTTTTGTTACTTTCATCAATATACCTGTATCTGCATTACTATTATCTTTCATTAACTATCTTTTGTAGCTTGAAATTTTTTACAATCGAAACGTATCAATTTTTTTTGCCGGGCCAAACAAGGTCAGTTTAATCATCACCATCACGATAGTGCATCGAAATTTGGACAAAGTTAAACTCATTTCACTGTGTGTGCGCGTGAGAGAGTCTCTCGTTGCCATTTAACTCGGTCACGTTATCGTTGGCCGACCATCGCTCGCCCATAAAATTCCTCTGTTTTTTTCGCCCGCGGTTAAATGACTTGGCAAAAATTTTTGG
>NW_025940865.1:0-664 GCF_000764305.2 Hyalella azteca
GTCTGTCTGTCTGCTACAAATCTTGTAATCAAAATTTAATACAATTATCGATCTGAAATTTTGCACACTTGTGTGAAGTCAGAGGCAATGCATGAATCAATTAACAGAATAAATAATTAAAAAAAATAAATATTAAAAAAATTAATATATATTTAGAAAATTGAAAAGGTAATTTTTTTATTTTCAAAAATTAGATGAGAAACTCATTGTACATCTGTAAGATTGGAGATACTGGATTCTTTGGAAGTGTTGTCTTTAAAAAGTATTTTTTAAACGTATATTATTTTCTATCTACTCGGCGTTTCACTGATCAGGAATAACACGTTGATAGATTATAATGTGCTTCACATAGACGGTATTTATCAGCGGGAGTAATTTATCTCCATTAAGCAAGGCTGGGATAAATTATCAGCTGCTCCGTTCAGCGCAATCTCGTTAATGAGTGGCGAATGATTGATTTTTTTTGTGGCGAAAGAGTGGCAAAAAAAATTGAGTGGCGAATGATTGATTTTTCATTTAATGAGTGGCGAATGATTGATTTTTTTTGTGGCGAAAGAGTGGCGAAAAAAATTGAGTGGCGAGTGATTGATTTTTCATTTATTTTCTTGGCAGTTTCGTTATGCGTGCAACCGAAGCTTCACACAAGCTTCGGTTGCAAGAATAA
>NW_025940866.1:0-560 GCF_000764305.2 Hyalella azteca
GGCTCGTAGAAATGGAATCACGGCTGGCAAATCCATAAAACCACGGCTCGAAAAATTCAGTCGCGGCTCCCCAAGTAGATATATTCCATACTAGACTATTGGCAAACCAGAGATTTTTTAGAATCAGTTCATTTGTAATTTCCTCATTTACTCAAGATTTAAACCAATTTCTTATGTATGATGAAGCTGGTATTCATGATACTTTACTGTTCTACTTATAGGACTCAAAAATGAACTTGAGGGAGAGTCTAAAAAAACTCTCTGCTTTGTCAGTGGTCACTACTCACTATGCTGTTGTGCAAAAATGGCCATCATTTTTTCCCAATGAGATAGGGTAAACGCGGTATATTCCGTCACATTAAGGACTCATCGAGAAATGAAAAACTATAAAAAAATAACCATATGCGTTACTTGAGTTCTGTTTGCTTTGTTTGAGTTGCAAAACACCGTAGTGTCGGTAGTTAGACCGTACTACGCGCCAGCAACAACGAAACGTCACAAAATGTTGCCATATTTATTTAAAAGCCTTTAGAATGGAAACCTACCAAATCCCTATATTC
>NW_025940867.1:0-11681 GCF_000764305.2 Hyalella azteca
TTATTGGCAATAATATACTGGCGATGATTATTTATCTTAGTTATTTGTGAAGTTATCGGTCGAAGTTCACAAGTATCGTCGTATTTACGACATTAACTATGCGACAAGGAACAGCTTAACAACTAATAATCTCAAAGAAATTATGATATCTTTCCGCTTGGAGATTATACACTATAATATTATCTAGTCACTACAATTCTTACTTATGTAACTTATCTAGTGGCAAGTAACAGATTTTGCCCCCAGAAAATATACGTATATTACTATAATATTAGTACGATACGTTAACTGATACGCTATACACGACATTCACGGTTTGTAAACTGAAGAAACGCATTCCATTATTCATTTTTCTGTTTAAATAGTCGTGAGAACGACTGGTACATTCAACAAAGGCGCAGTAGCGTCCCATCTTCAAGCAAAAAACTTCACAAAGAGACAAGCCCAGTAGATTAGACACGTAGGCGAAAGCTAAACGTTGCAACAAATATTGCGGTCGATCCCACAATGCATCTGGCAATTCGGTGCGGTCATGTCATCCTTTCGAGTCCGACAATTGGGAAGTCCTGGGGCGTGGACTCTGTCTCAAGATAGTGAGTCTCATTGACACTCGCTGTCACAGAAAGAATTCAGCTTAGTGAACCTGTTAAAATCACACTTGTGTCTACACTCAGGTTACTAATTAAATATCTTGCACCATAAAAACAGTGCAAGAGTCACGGTACCATTATGTTGGGGACTACCAGGTTCGCATGAACTGTTGTCAAGAATAAAAGTCTTTTCTGGTCAAGATATACTTGAAAACTAACACCACAACACAGATATAAAAATGCGCAAGGTTACAAAGTTCGTTGAGACTATCTGGAACAAGACTTATACAGGCAGAATAGAAGGATCCTTACTGTCCGCTCTCCAAAATCCGAATGAATCGGTTCGTGCGACAAGTCAGCAAAGCTCCGATTCTTTCTAAAGCAATCTCACACCTTTTACATCCTAATTAAAATACATCCTTTTCCTATACTCTATACATCAAGATAATACATGTTGTTGACCCTTTATAATTAACCTAGCCCCCTACATCTACAACGCCATCTTAATATTAATGAATAAAGTAACTTAATTATATGTAATTAATTTTGAACCTATTGATAGCAATTCAACACACAGGAAAGCTTAAGTTCGCAAAATGTCTTATTTTCTTGTCTTTATTTAGTTCGTATTATAACATTAAATAATATAGATAGCAAAATATTTAGTTGGCTTACTTTTACCTTACCTAAAACAAAATTTTGCTCTCTGATGAATGTAAGGCAGGGCAACGCGTCTCAATATTCTTTTTTAGTAAATAAAATAACTGACATGTCCCACTGTGCCCCGTATCCCACTGTACCACACTTTCCCCAACTTTTCATCCCCGTGACCAATCTTAACCAAACAAGTGAGTCTGTGACGGAAACTCTTCACATATGACATGCACACCATAATACAATTGTTCACCAACTCCAATCTATACTAAGCCATAATTGATTGTTCAGAAGCCCTGCACAACATTTATAAAATAAATATTTCATTGAAATAGGTTACCTGAAGCAAGCTGATGCATTGAATCCCCCCCCCCCCCGCCGAAAACGGCTGTACAAGAACTAGTAACCACTCGGTGACCTGATGATCCTATAACCTGAGCATCGCACAAATTCCTTTAACATTATAGATTATTTTGAAGGAATAAAATTAACGTCATGACTATAAAATGAATGTATAATCACCTAGCGCTTTCATCTGTTTCAAACATATTGTGTCCAATTAAGACGCTATCAAACCGTGATCAAACTTGACGCATACAAAGACATCGTTAGTACGGTTCAAACAGTCAACAGTTCGAGCCGTTAACAGTTAGCTAACTATTAACACTATTCATAGTTAATCAACTGTTAATAGCGTAGATTCTGAACTATACTTTTTATGAGCACTTATTTAATAATGAACAATTAAAATAACTTATAATAATCGATTAGCCTCTTATTACTTCGTAAAACTTACAGTCTAAAACTTATGATTAAAACATTCTAAAAATCTCATTAAGGATAATAACAGTCTCCAATTAATCAGTGTAGAACACTTGACCTCCATATTCAAAAAGTACAACCGACAAAATCAGCAGCTATAATTGCAACATTTCCAATTTTGATCCGTTCATCCTCATATTACTCGCTCAGAACTCGGTCCAAGAAAATGTCTGCCCAGGACGTTTCATTCTGCGGGCGCATGTGCGAGTTTGTTAAATCATCAAGAAACCAGTCAAGAACTGTCCTACTTATTGACGCAGTGAGTTTTTTAGAATAACACTTCCGATCATGACCTTGTCAAGCTTGCCAAATCTCCGTTGGGATACGCCGTTACCACGCCCTCTAACAGCAGGATTACTCTCTACCTTGCACGGTTGGTCATATATTTACTCAGTTTATTTCAATAACTATCACATTACTGCAGTTTCGGACCAGGTTTCGCAGTGTAACATCACGTCGTTACTCGTAATCCTTATTTTGAGGTCTTGCTTTTAATAATTTTTTAGCTCTAAAGTGTGAAGCATCAAAGGATAATGTATCGTCTAGTTTCTTCCCTAGTATTGATCGTACAAATCACTGTCAAGGTACAACATGGCATCGTCTGCTCTATAGAACTTCCCTACATTTAGATTCGGCAGGTCAGCGCCTTTGGTTACATATAATCCGCTTCCCACTAATTCTAAGTCAATTTCATCTCTATACATAGACAGTTGATTGAAAGTTGAATTGCTTAGTTGAATTAACTGAAATTTCCACATAGCATAAGGACTGAGCATAAAATCTCCATTCTTGATTTTATCATATACCAGATTATTGTGCACTGGTTTTCCATTACCGTCTTTTTCAAATGAATACTCGATGGTCTGACTAGGACTGATTATAACATAAAATTTATCCCCATACCTATAATATGAATTGCCTAAGTGGGTGGCACTAACCTTAAAGCCTTTCAGGTCATCGTTCACTTCAATCTGCCGGGTTGCATTAGCTACTTTGAGGTTAAGTTCAAGTAAATTAAACTTAATGGCATCTTTGTCCGGTGCACTGCCTCTTATGTCAGCTTTCAGGAATATTGCTTCACCCGACAGTAGCTTGCGCACCTCCGTTTTGCGGTGCTCATTTCTCCATACGAAAAACGGATGGGAAGAAACATGGATGCTATTAAACAGCCCTACATTTATAAGTCGGTCATGATGTTGAATAGCTGTCATATATTCATGTACTTGCGATTTTATCTGTTCTATTTTCTCCTTCACTTTAGCAGCTGAATCTTCAATGTTGCTGTAGTTAAACTCCAAATGGGATGGCAAATTAATCTTTTCAAGATAGAGACCAGTGAACGGAAACACCCACTGCTTCAATGCATCAACAGCGGTTACGTACTGCGTCAGGATAAGGTTAGACCTGATGAGTATTTCTAATTCCTTTTGATCATCATTATCAGGACCATGGGGAGCAGCTACTGCAGCAATATAGTTAGCTAAGTTTTGTTGTTGTTGGTAGTCTTGTATGCGATCGTATACATGGATTAAGGTGGTCATGGATTCTTCCAACTTTTCAATACAACGTGCCAAGTCTTCTTCTATTTTAAACCCTTTGGTTAACTGGCGCATGGATAGTTTTATGTCTCTGAGCGAGCTTTGTACCAGCCATTTGGTTACGTCAAGTGACACCTGAGATTTTGTACCCAACGTATTTTCTACCTCCTCGAGATCCTTTGCCATGTTATTTAATATAGGTGTTATTGTACTATAGATTTTGCCTTCGTATTGTTTAAGATTCTGTAGATTTTCTTCTGCTTGTTGAACAGCATTACTCATCGTATCAAGATTTGATCGATCACTTCTGTGTTTACTGTAAATGTCCAAGCTCACTTCACTAATACGAATTAGACGATCAACGGTATCTATAGCACCTAGCGCCTCAGCGGCTCCTTCTTTATCATTATTTTTTTCCGTCTTTAGTTCGATTTCTTTTGCCTTTAGTTCTTCCTTAATTTTGGCCACGTGCTCTTCAGACCGCTCTTCGAGCCCTGGAGCTCCCTCTCGATTGCGGATTTCCATCATCTCACGCCTGCTTCTTGCTATACTTTCACGAACATCCTTCAACAATGGATGTGGATCGATTTCATGAGCTATGTCGTCTAATATTCGATTATTTCTCGTCACTTTAATATCCTTGGCCCTTCTAACTTGAGCTTTCAAAAGCCTTACGTCAGCCGTTACACCAGCAGGCAATGATAGAGGTTGCCGCTCTGCGGTCTGATCGCCGAAAACGAAAGCTTCCGTTACGGAATTTGCGGCTCCAAGGAACGCACCTGCCGCCGCTCCTGCAGGTCCTAAAAAACTTGCTGCTTGCTCTACAATTTTGAAACAACTAAACAACCCTTTAAGGACCACCGTCTGCTCTAATTCTTTCTCTTTCTTGCGCAATTCTTCTCTCTTGTCTTCACCCTCTCTTTGCAGTTCTTTTATTTCAGCCAGAAGAAGCTCTATTTTATCATCTATTTGCGCGTGCAGTTGATCAATGGCCGGTGTAATCTCCTCTTCGATGAAGCGCTTGGATTCCTCAATTTTTTTATCGATATTGGCTTTATATTGATTCTTATAATTATTTATTGTGTTGACCATGTTATATTTTTCCTTTAATTGAATAAAATTATTGATATCGGTCATCACTATATCAAGGTACCCGTTTATATCTATGATCAATGTAGTATCTGAATCACTTTTTAAAGCATATAACTTGCTCAAAACAGCTGTATACATATAGGCGAGGGTCTTATTATGCTCCAAGGATCTTTGGTTATCGTCCGTATTATTTGCATATTCATTAATCCTATCTAATAATGATTGATAAAAAAATACGGAATCTCTTTTTTGTAAGCGACGAAACTGCCTCTCTAAGCCTCGATGCTCCCCTACTAATCCTGACACATCATACATGCGTTTAATATCTCTACTAGTATCCAATTCACGGAAAAATTGCACTAGATAGTGTCTCCTAATACGGCCACCAACAGCAACATGTAAGTTTTCTCTCGCATAACTTTTATAATCGTTGATAATCTCAGTTTTATTATCAATGATGGCCCCAGGTTCTGGGTTATGGATGTTTGCTTCATCTGTTCCGACCCTTCCATTATTTCCAGATTGAGCGTATCCGCGATCTTCTTCAAATCTCTTAAATAGTTCGAAATAGTCGCGTCTATATATTGATAAAATGCCGAATATAGTAGTACATTTAAGCCATATGGAATATCCATCCCTACCACCATCCCCTCCTTCACCACCTCTGCCCATTGTTCCTTCTCTTCCATTGTTATTGATACTTGATATCCCTAAATCGTTACCCAGCGTAATTAACTTTACATCTCCCGATTTACCCCCGTATCCATTTCGCCCACCATCCCCACCATTTCCACCAGGTTCGCCGTTATTGCCAAAAATAGCAATAGTCTTAGTGTACCTAAATAGATAATTAAGTCTGGGCGGAGGAGGGCCATACAACATAATTTTATTTAAAGCAGTTTTACTATGGCTCGTTTTTTTGACCAAATATATATAATCACAGTCGAATGAAACTTCCGCTCGGCCGT
Source organism: Hyalella azteca (assembly GCF_000764305.2). NCBI lineage: Eukaryota > Metazoa > Arthropoda > Malacostraca > Amphipoda > Hyalellidae > Hyalella > Hyalella azteca. The sequence goes on from NW_025940867.1 coordinate 5,665, forward strand.
CAACGCAGAGTTTGTCGCATTTATAGTTTCCATTATAGTGTCCTATACTCTCTATTGGAGAATCACCTGCGCGGCCGGATCCACCATTCCCACCATCCTGACCATCACCACCATTTCCTCCATTAGCCATAATATTCAACATATTTCCGTTTAAGAATGTTGTGCCTACGCCAAAGAAACTGCCAGCTGGTCCTCCAGGCAAGCCAGGCCTACCGTCAGCTCCCCGCCTCCCGTCCACCTCGCCGTCACTTGCCTTACGTGGATTATGTGGCGGAGCGTCAGCCCCACTCAAGTTTATTGTTCTACGACCTATTACCTCCCATGTCGGGGCTATCATTACGAGTTTGAACTTTTCCCCTTCTTTATTTAGGTTTTCGTCGACAAAAATTTTGTTCAAAGCAAATATTTCTGTTCTGTTTTGTTTACAATTCCCAATTTCCACTATTACTTCACTAAGTCTTATGTAACCTCCTTTTATTGTGAGTTTATTTGATTGGCATAAGGCATGCAATCTGCCGTCCAGCGTCAGACTCGCTACTTGTTTCAATTCCTCCACGCGTAATTCATCAGCTGCTATGTTTGCTACTTCATTATATCCTATTACATGAAATTCTTTAATTTTTTCCATAAATTGTCGGAAGTTATGGTGCGTTATTGATATTCCTTGTAATTTACCCTCTTGTCCCCAGTCCGCAATGTGGGCGACGTTGTATTTCATTCTATTTTTTTGTACGTCATATGTAGATAACTTTTCATACAAATTAGTCAAGAATTCGTACCAACCTTGTGATTCCTTGAGGTATGTCGCTGTTTCATTGAGTGGAATTATTAATTGAGATGGTGATGAGGTATCTAGCGTTTTGTTGCTTATAATTTGTAAGAACGTTAAGTACTTTCCATGTCGGGAAATATGGTTTATGGTACGGCTGATTTTGAAGGGACCATCTTCTGATATAAGCTCTGGAATTTTTCTTGCCAAATCTTGGGTTGTATTTAATTGTTCCATTTCTTTTGTCATGTTCATGATGCAAGCATGTCCAAATTTTATTTCATCTGATAATTGCTGAATTACCACGTAACGCATTTTACTTTGGTAATATTCCTTAACTTTTTTGGCAATATTATATATATTATTTTCCACTTGAACATTGATTTTTTCTGAGACATCATTAATATTGTTCTGAATTTCACGTCTTGAGTTGGAGAGATACTGAGCAATGGGTTGCAACAAGTCACCCCAAGCCCTAGAACCTAATGCGCTATCACTCATAACCTGCAGGAATGCAAAATACTTACCTTGCTGTTCTATTCTTAACATAGCCTCATCACAGCCACCTATACTTAATATAGTGAGGCTCTTGTTGATCTTTTCAGCCAACTGGTCTGTTGTTATATTAGCAACTTCTTCCATTAGGTTAGTCGTGACGGTATATCCCAAATTGAAAGAATCTATAAATATTCCAGCCTCTACTGGATCTGCGTCAACGGCTGCGGCGATGTTAGACATAGAGAGTAGCTTACTACGCATCTCTAATACTGAATGGTTGTAATGCTCCTGCATGCGGGCAGCGATGGTGAGGAGATAAGAGGATACATTGTCGTTAATTCCTACTGCCAGCGCACCTACAGCAACCTTGGACGTATCAGATATGGTATACCCAAAGTCATCATCATGTGTTGCGGTGAACCCAAGGTTTTCATTCACTATCCTTTCTATATGCCTCTTTCCCTCTTGTAAGAGAGTTATATTACTCAGAGGGCCTGGCTCATCTGGCCTTCTGAATATGCCTATCCTCAAAAACTGCTCACCATCCTTGATTAATAAAGTGTTCACAAACTTTAATGCTTGCGTATAAAATATCTTTTGTTCATCAGGAACACCTACGCCACCTAATCGCTCCACGAGCTCCTGCTGGACCTCCTCTAAAAAACTACCGATAGCTTTTATAACGTCTCCATCTGATACCAAATGAAAATTATTTCTTCCAACTTTATTATAAATGTTATCAACTTTTGTTACCATAATAGCTATACTTCGGCGATATCTATCAATATCTTGAATAAAATCAGTAGCATGTCTGATTAATTTCAAGAAATCTTGTCTGTCTACTCCTTTCTCAACCGATGAATGATTAACAACAAAGATCAATTTAACACGCTCAGCATAATCTGCTACTTTTTTAATGAAGTAGGTGATAGCTATTTCCATACTGCTGCTTCTTGTATCACTAAATCCAGGGCAATCGTAAAAGGCAGTATCCGTCACAGAATGAACTACCAATTCAGGGAAAATTGTCTTGGATTTTAAAGTTGAGTTACCAATTCTATTTCCATCCTCAATGAGGTACTGTCCGGTTCCCGCCCATACTTCTTTTGCTATCAACTTGTTATTGTCCCCAGCGATCCACTGAACGAAAGTACTTTTGCCAGCTCCCGTGTTCCCTAATATTAAGGTTATATTCTTGTATCGCTCACTTAACTGGATTTTTTCTTCCCCTTCATCTAAAAGATGAAATGTCCTGCTTATAACACTATTGTTAGTGGAGGTTGGCTCCAAAATATAACGACGATAGCGTCTACCTTTAAGCTCGTGGGAAGTGGACCGGGTTTTCGTATCCTTGTTCATGACAGAATAGGTAATGGGTGTACCTTTTTGGGGCCTGAAGGGGCTTGCTGTATCCGCTCTCTTCGAAAATTGAGAGACAAGCTTTTTGTATCTATTGGAATTTGTCGTAACCATTTGTGAGTTACTTGCACTGGTGGAAGAGATTGTCACCATACTTAATGGAAACGTGTTTGCTGATGATGAAGAGAAGAATGGAATATCAGATCTTGCTGGACGAGCTGAAGAAGAAGAGCTGATCCTCATATGCATGCCTTGCATCGGAGGGTCGGAGGCCTGAGACGCCAGCCCAGGCACCACCATACCCTGAGGACGAGTGTGACTGATGACCAGGAACTTGTCTGTTAGAATAAGCGGCACTCTAACTGCTTTTAACCTCACAAATAAAAAAATAATCGTTTTTGGCACATGTTCTCATATATGGAAAAAATGCCCTATTTTGTTCGTCATGTCCGTCCGTCCGTCCGTCCGTCCGTCCGTCCATCTGCCTGTCTGTCTGTCCGTCTGTCTGTGACTTCACGTTTTCGTCGACGAGAAAATGCGCTAACTGTCACTCACTGCAGTGAGTACTGAGTTATATTTTTTTATGAATGTCGCTACCAATGTGACGCTTCAAATTTATATTATATTGACCAAATTTTTCTGTATTGCCGCAAGTTAGAAGACTAATTTATAACATAATATGACTCGTGTCAAGTATTTTACCACATAAATGTTATTGCAACAACGGGAGAGGCAATAAAACTCTTCGAAACCTGTTGTCGACATTTAATTATCTCGTGCGGCCTAAAATTAGAAAAAATTTCAAGGAGGATGTGGAATACTCGTAGATAAAATAAATTTTCCCCATACTAAGCTAATTAAAGGTTAATGACCACAATTGGCATTAATTTCAATACTCACAGTCCGCCCATTAGCGTAGGTGTTCGTGACCACCTCACTGCCGATCAGCATCAGGACCTGCACAAATAACATGGATGTTAAATTAGTTTGTTATTTATGAAGCATTTCGTGAACGCATTAATATATATCAGTAAATAATTGAAGGGAATAGAAATTAGATTTAAAATGAAGTACAAACTAAAATGAAAGAAATGAAGTTGAATATTTTGCTATGAATGTTGCAAAAAATTAATAAATAATAATATGTTGGCACTTCAGTGACGCATACTGCGCGGCGGTGGTGCGTCATTGGTGCATACTGCGCGGCAGTGGGGCGTCATGGTACATCAGTGGTGCATACTGCGCGGTGGTGGTGCGACATTGATACATATTATTATTATTATTCTACGAAGCATTTATCGTTACGTCTAGTTCAAACGAACTTCGAGGGCACGTCACACATAAGATTATTAGCAAGCGAAAAATAAATAGACAGAAGAATTGATGGGAACGGATAAAATGACTAAGCCCTGTATTCAAAGGCTCTACGAAATAGTTCCGTCTTTGGGCGTCGACGAAACACCTGCAACGAAGGAGCGGAAGTTACGGAAGCCGGCAGACTGTTCCAGGTTCTGGCGGCAGCGGCGGGGAACGCTCTGTCGCTGACGGTAGATAGACGTGTAGATGAGATGGTACGACGAGGTCCGCTGTTTATGACGCTGTTGTCGTCTTCTAGAAGGCAGATCCGACACACGCTGCAGACATTCCGTGAGATAAGGAGGCGCCAGACCGTTAAAGCATCGGAACGTCATAAAAACGACCTTGAACTGCGTGCGCTGCTGAATGCGCAGCCAGTGAAGACCGCGCAATATCGGTCTTCACTGAGTTGAGCAGCAGCGTTGCAGCGTTCATTACGGATTGCAGTTTATTAAGTGCCGTGTTCGGAAGTCCATAAAGTGTGGCATTACCATAGACCAATGTGGTCAGAACTAGCGACACCACGAGGGCCTCGAGAACCGGCCTCGAAAGACAGCGGCTGATGCTACGTATTCGTCGCAGAGAACCAAAGAAAGCGGTGGTGCATGACTTTGGTTTGGATTGTTTATAGAAAGTTCCGAGTCCAGCAGAATTCCCAGGTTGCAAACTGCAGACGCAGGTGTGACGAACGCATTGCCCACGCGAACAGTGTTGGCCGGGAGTTGATGCTGACGCCGAGCAGTAGCAAACCAAATAAATGCGGTTTTTATGCATTGTGCTGGAGCCGGTTGGAGTCTGAGATGGAGTCCATGCAGACAGACAGTCGACCCTACAGCGCTGTGGCATCAGCCGGTGCACAGTAGCCATAAATTTGGGTGTCGTCGGCGAACATTTGCGGATTCAAACTATGTGAATCGATTACATGCAATACGTCAACAGTATATAACAAGAAGAGGATCGGGCCGAGAACTGCTCCCTGTGGTACGCCGCAAGTGACCAACGAGGGCGTAGAAGAAGAGTTCCCGCGTCGAACGCATTGGAATCTATTGCTGAGATATGACTCGGACGGCAGCAGCACTGTACCGCGCATGCCGATCGAATGACTTAAGTCGACGCAATAAAGTTGCGTGATCGACCGTGTCATAAGCGGCCGACATGAGTAAAGCTAGTGTCGCAATGTCGCCACCGTTTACTGCTCGCCGAATGTCTGAAAGCACCTTCAGCACAGCGGTTTCCGTCGAGTGGAGATGACGGTAATCTTGGTACTTGTTCTTGGTAATCTTGGTACTTGTTTGGGACATAGCAGTCCCAGGCCACGATGGATCGCCGCCTCTGATTATCGTTCATCCGCCCTCATTTGGGCCACCTGATGCACGATGCTGTTGCTTGCTTCTCGCCACTGGTAGTGTTGCAGGGGAGGTCGATCTGGGATTGTGCCCAGGAAAACGTCCAGTTGTCTCTTGAAGGTCTCCAGGGTGAACTCCCCCTCTCTTAGATGCTTTGGTAGGACGTTGAACAGCCTTGGCCCTGCCACGGAAAGTGATCCTTCCCGCAGGGATTGAAATCTGACTGCGGATCTGTTACGTAATAGGGGGATCTTGCACAGTCTCCCCCTTCTCTCGTTGTGATATGTCTAAATCCTGAAGGTCTCGCTCTCGAAGTTTGGCACCATTCCGGTTATCATTTTCCATGTGTACAGAATGACATACCTCTCCCGTTTCCTCTGCAGTGAGTACAGACCCAGGCGCCTCAACCTCTCCCAGTAGTTCAACTCTTCCATCCCTTTGATCCTGGAAGTGAAGGTTCGCTGGACACCTTCCAGTTGCCGCACTGCGCCGAGTGTGAACGGGGTCCAGAGCTGCCAGCAGTATTCCAGAATTGGTATTACAAGGGCTCTTGAGAGTGTGATCATCGGTTCCGCTTCTCTTGTTCTGAACGTCCGCCAGATCCACCCCATTTGTCGCCTACCTCTTGCGGTTTTTGCCGTTACGTGATCACCAAAATTGACCTGAGTATTCATGAACACTCCTAGATC
>NW_025940867.1:11808-12628 GCF_000764305.2 Hyalella azteca
CTGCTCGGTAATGTTGAAAGCCATTCATCTCGATTTCTCCATCTTGGATATCTTCTCTTAGGTGTGACTCGGTTAAGGCAAGCATGATTATTCCTTCTGTCTCATCAATTTCTTTAAGTACGCCGATCTTGTGGCGTTTTCTTCTAGGGAAGAGCCCCTCTATATTAGCTATCATGATGCTAGACTCTTCCCTTCCTTGCGTCCTTAGTTGCTGTAACACTGCACTGCCATGCAGGGTTCTCTGGCTCCGCAGCTGTTGCTGTGATTTCTGCTGTTGTTCATGCAATGTCAACAGCTGCTGCATTTGTTGTTGAATCTGATCTACTTGCCTCTGTAGGCCTAAAAATTGCTGCGCTTGATATCGAGTCCTGTTTTTCTTCTTCACTCCGGCGGTGGTGCGTCGGTATGCAGACTGGAGGCGAGGCATGAGACCGGACTGTTGAAGATGGTTATTCAGCTGTCGGGCCACAACGCGTTCCAGGAGTTTCGACAAAATCGACAGGTTGGGGATGGATAGATATGATTTGGGATCGGAAGCGTCGAGGTCTGTTTTTTATCAATGTGTATTCTGCGCGGCTGTGGCGCGGCATTGGTACATCAGTGGTGCATACTGGCTGGCGGTGGTGCGTCATTGGTACATCAGTGGTGCATATTGGGCGACGGTGGTGCGTCATTGGTACATCAGTGGTGCATACTGGGCGGCGGTGGTGCGTCATTGGTACATCAGTGGTGCATACTGGGCGGCGGTGGTGCGTCACTGGTACATTAGTGATGCATACTGGGCGGCGGTGGTGCGTCATTGATACATCAGTGGTGCATA
>NW_025940868.1:0-267 GCF_000764305.2 Hyalella azteca
GCATGCTTGTCCATCATGTTTCTCTGCGTGTCCCGAGTCAGGATGCCGAGGTAAGAGGGTGGCAGCTCCACTCCCTGAACAAGAATCTCTCAGAAGAAACATAAGAAAAGACGGACGCCGTTCAAGGATTTAGTTAATTGCTGCTGAACTGCACTCAAGTGACGCGCATAGACCTGAGGCCATACTTTCAAAATTCGCTAAGTGAACGTAAGTACTTACGCTCTATTTTCTTGTCTATGATTGGTGGATTTTGCTTGAAAGGCCGTC
>NW_025940869.1:0-1189 GCF_000764305.2 Hyalella azteca
GTACATTTTTCATTGATGTACCGTCAAACAGGGATAAGGGATGGGCAAGGTAAATTGGGACAGTCCTCCACCATGGCAGAAAATGTTATAGCAGCAAAACTAATTGAAATATTGCAAAACTAAAAATAGGTGCATGAATTACAACATTTTTCCTATCTATGTAGCATAATGGGTTAAAAAAAAAAGTCGTACATTTACTAGCTCTTAAAAAATCCCCCAAAAAATGTTAAAAAGTGATATTTTGAAAAAGTACTTCTGTTAAGGCCTGTTAAGATCTGTATAAAAGTAATTAACCTAACTATGATTTTTTCCAAAAAATATGATGGTTGTCACAAAAAATATTCCTTTCTGTTTCAGGTAGGTATGTTTTTTACAATCTCAATTTGTTATAGTGAATTCACTCGACCCAATTAAAATTGTGTGAAATTACAAGCCAAGTCTTATAAGCTTACAGATACAGAAGAAATGCTACATGGCTGCTGATACGAAACTTGCATTCAAGGTCATTGTCAATGCTCAATGGCATGTCCATGCATACGTTAATAGCACATCAAAAAGACAGTTATGTATGGATATGGTAAAACCATATCAATAAAGGAAAAACAGGTACAAATCACAGAAAGTGTCATTTATTCTATATCTACATCATATACACAAAGGAAAAGGACTTCATCTACTGTTAGTAATAGACAAAGCTGGGCAGTGCTACTTTGAAATGCATGTTGACACTAGTAACAGGCTGAGGTTGACAACATTACACCGAAATCTTTCGTAGAGTTTTTCTGTAGTTTATATTATGTATGTATCATGCTGGTTTTTAAATAATATTTAATACTATTAAGTAAAATCTAAAGGCTTTATCTATAAAAGTGGCGGTAGCGCTGTAGCGGCAAAACCTTGTATCCGCTACTAAAATATGTAGTGGGCGCTACAGCTATCGCTACAATTGCTTAAATGTAGCGCTGCTACCACTACTGAAAATGTAGTGGCCACTACATGTAGTGCATTACTGCCCACCGCTGATAATAGATGAGTACCGTAAAATGGGGTAACTTAGACCACTTTTTTTCTTATAAATGATGCCATTTTCTTACTAGCTAAATTAAACTTGAATTGAAACATGCAAAATACAGGTCTATACTCTAGCTTCACTCACCATAAATTGCTGGCTCCTGCCTCTCATAGTCTT
>NW_025940869.1:1486-3169 GCF_000764305.2 Hyalella azteca
TGTTTGTAGCTTTTGAACGAGTGCAAACAATTTGCAATTAACGAGAATAATTCTGTCTCTTATACACATCTAGATGTGTATAAGAGACAGGAATATGTTAGAGCAATCATTGCCTGTCATTTCAGTGTTTGTGGCAACCCTCTTCTGCAAATAATGAATTTCTGGCTAATTTTTAAAGAAAACCTATGTAAAGAAGGGTCACAAAATAGTTAACCCTGTTTGGAAAATAAGCTCTGTCTAATGACAAAAAATTTTTTGGCCAGGTTTGTGGATGTAGGCAGGTAACCTCAAGTAATAGGTAACTTTTTAGACATACTAGGCATTCCTACCTGCTACCATCACTGCCTGACATGTATTCTAGAATGGGGTAAAAAAGGACCAGACATGGGGTAAGACGGGACCACTAAATGATCTTGTTTTACCACACAAGTGGTCCTATCTTACCCCAGAAATGGTCCTGTCTTACCCCACAAATGGTCCTCTATCACCCTACAGTTTATCAAAAATGGTTTTTAAAGGGATTTATTATTGTGTAGTACATGGAGTATTTTGGTCAAAATTTTTATCTTTTGCTCAAACTTCATTATAACTTGTTAGCTTTTTTAATTAGAGAAATTTAGTGCACTATTTTAAATTGCATCAAAGGGATATAGAAAATAGGGATGTCTATTCCCATTAGTGCGCTGCAGAACTCTGTGCAAGATTGGCTGGGGGAAAAATCACTGTGTGAAACATGAAAAATAATTATGATCACAACTCTGTGAGACGGCATGAGCTATGTTTGAAGAAGTGCACCACAAATGCAGTTAGCAAGAAAACACATGATGTTTGACACTTAAGTTATTATCCATTGGTTTTATTACCAATTTGATACATTTTTCAGACAATGACACTAATTGAATATACATGAAGCATTTAGCAGTGCTCTACAATGAACCAAAGCCAACCCACTATTACTATGCATAACAAAGTTTTCTTGTGACAAAAACTTCAATGTGACTGATATCAGAGTTGACTTCCCACAACACAAAACAGTAACAAGAGGTTGTTTAATCAAATAATGTGTTTCTAGATGGATAATATTTACCCCAATGGGGTAAGATGGGACCAGCTCACTTTTTTTAATTTGTACAGAAAACTATGTTAGATGCAAAACGTCTGAGTTGTAGCTTAGAAGCCCATTGCATAACTACACCTTGTGATAGGTTTAGGGTTTTTTAGTTATTCATGGTATAGATGCTAAAGGCTTGTTAGTGATTTCGGTCCTGTCTTACCCCATCTGACTATAACCCTTTAGTGGGCAAGCATTGAAATATCCAGAAATTAAAATTTCAGAAACCATTTCAAGAAAGTGAGAAGTATTATACAATATATTTATTTCTATGAATTTTTGCAAATTTTGCCTATTGAAGGTTCAAATCGCACTTGAAGAATTCAATAAATGCGATCAGTACACAAAATTTTTCTTTATAATCAAAATTCAGTTTATGCAAATGAAATATTAGAAACATAAAAATTTAATTTAATTTAATCAAAATGCCAAAATAAATATATATATATTGATACTTCCACCTTATGAAGAAAATGCGGAAAGAGCGTCAATTCCATTGTCCGAGTCAAAACCTTCATTTAAATGCTCATATTTCAATTTGTGGACTTTGCAGCTGGTGATGCTATAAATAG